>NW_022885539.1:0-21530 GCF_011952205.1 Bombus bifarius
GTCTCTCCTTATTGATATTCAGTGGAGGCTTGTCTTGTGTGCTTCGACAACTCGCATACAACCTGGTGGTACAAGCTATGAAAACACTTTTCGGGACATGAGAAGACACATTAGCACAGATAACGTACAAAAGGTATTAGAGCCCACCAAATAAGATTTGCTACAATTCGCTGTAGTTCGTCACAATAAGCCTATGAGTATCGCGTGTCAAACGATTTTCGAATTAGTTGATGCTTGGATGTTCAAGATACGGAAGCGCGGAGTGATGAGACGTTTATCTACAACTTGATCATGGTGCAACCCATTCATCAGCCAGAAAACTTCATGCACGATTTTCTGAAAAGAAAGACATTTCCCCCCTTCTTTATGCCGTACCAATCCTCTCTCGTCGTTCCTTATCTCATACAGAGACAGGCCAAATAATGTTGCCGATGACGGCCAACAGCCTGGGTACATGTACGGGTCTCTTGCCTGCGACAGAATTTCGTTATGTGTAGTATGCGGGGCAGAAAAGCATTTTTGCCATTAATATGAACTAGAAGATTGCAGAAAAACTGTAAACATTTTCAAAATTTTATTAATTTCATTTCATTTCTTAAAGTCTACAAAACTGTTAATCAACATTAAGCAAATATACAAAATCTTGACGTACAGTATAATGGAGCGAATATTAGAAACGATACTACTAAATCTACAAGCTAAAATGTACTATACAAATTTTCTTCAAACTAAAAAACATACAAAGTATATATTTCTGAAAATAAAAAATATCGGATCAAACACTCTTCGAACATACCTCGAACGCTCATTATTACGTATATTACCAAACCAATACATATAATATAATATATAAACCAAACCAATGAAAGGCGCAGAGACTGGAGAACATGCGGTCCTCGAGCGTGCAGTACGCTTCAGCATCGTTGCAAACACCAACTCCCTCCGCTTGTCCCAATGCCATCTCGAACGGTGAGACTGCAAACAAAAAATATACATATATACATCAAGATAGTAATGCGATTTCTATTCCTGCAGCACCGACGTAACACACGGTGCTCCATAATCGCTCGAGATTTCATATAGTTGTTGAAATCTCTACGCATTTGGTAGATAAAACGTTGCGAGAAATCCTCTTGTCAAAGTAGTCACAGTTAGGTCTTCCAAACCTAATCGCTTGCATTTTTCCCGCTACCTCAGCGTTGTAACGGTACTTTTATTTCTGCCAACTTAGACATGAAATCGTCTAAACTGCTCAATTCAGGACACGATGACTCTTCTTCCTGGGGATTCTGTTGAGACGATCCCGGATTTTCCGTGTCTTCACCATTGTAGAGTTCATAATTTGTATAATTTACCTTCTTCAAGCATTGTTTTTTAAGATCCTCCCATTTTGAGGCTGTTGATAATCGCCGGATGCGTAAATCATCTTCAGCTTTGGAAAGAGCGCACGTCAGCACTGCTTCAATCCGTAAATCGCGTCTGCGGTTTCGGCGACACTTTGATTGTTTGCGGCGAACTTTGTTAATCCAAGTTACTAACCGTTCAGTTTCACTTTGCTTGTCGGCGTTCGGTTTTGGAAGTCTCTCCTTTGTCTTCGTCATGCTTTCTTAACTATTTCACCTAATTATTGAATAAGTAAAAAGTATACTAACCTGTATCCGGCTCGTGTTTGTCGTAGAACAAAACAGAAGAGATTCACACAACTGCACACAAAGGATTTGAAACCACTGAGCAAAACACCTTTCTCACAGCACAGTCGTAAGATGACTGAGGGAAGCCTACGCTGCTCGTCTAAAGTCCACTTTCTATACCCCCACCCCTGTCTTTATGACGTAGTCTTACGCGCGAAAATGGAAACTAGTTCTGTGTAAAATCTTACGTCGACCTTACATTCTTAGAATTTTTGAAAAATACTTTAATCCAATTAATTTTTAAATATATGTGCGACAATTTTCATGCTAAATTTTATATATTTTGTACATTATATTAAAATTCTTCATTTACAGGAAATAATCAATAGCGTATGAAGATGTACTGCGGTTAATTCTAACCAACCGCGTACCCCATTTTGTAAACGTCATTTCCGGTACACGTATTATTTGGCACGTACATTAATGTTAATGCAAAAATCATTATTCCAATGATTTTAAGTTACATACATAATAAATAAAGTAGGCTGTAGACTATGAAATTCGTATGAAATAAGCAGAGAATAGTAACTAAATAAATGTATACAGGGTGGTTGTAACAGCCGATACAAGCGGTAAGGGGGTGATCCTACGCGAAAAAGGAAGTCGAAAATATGGAATAAAAATTTAAAAAAAATTTTTTTTTTTTTATTTTTCCATCGGGACAACTATCTACAGTGAAATCCGTTATAACGAGATGTGATAAAGTGCACGCGTACCGAGCGAAAATTCAAAGTCGATTTTCTCGAAAACAAAGCCTCAAACGAAAAATTTTTATTGTATATTTTCGACTTCTTTTTTCGCGTAGAACCACCCCCTGTCCGCTTGTACCGCCTGTTACCAACCACCCTGTATATGGAACATAAATCTTGTAAAAATATTAATATATTAAATTACATTCAAATCAAATATATGAACAAGATCTATTGACTTTTAATTATTTTTTTGAAGCACTAGTATCAAATAAAATTGCGTCATTACGAATACAAAAACAATAACGTTGATATAAAAATGTCATCCTGAAACACAGTTTAATGTGATACAAGTGTATTATTTTAATTTAAGCAGAAAATATCTAATCATATTTAACAATTTTGAAAAACATACCTCTACTAAACTATCATTATCTTTTCCTGTACCATCGGCAAGGCCCTGAACAGCAAGCAGTTCAGCAGTTGTTAAAAAACTAGATAATTGTTCCCGAACCACATTTACTTCACCGTGATACATAAAATCAACCAATGCAACCAAATCATCGAATTTTACATCACGAGATATTATAACAGGATGCTGACATGGATTTTCCTAAAATAGAATAAGTATCATTTATAAAATATATGTTAACAGTAATAAATTATTAAATTCTTAATTTCACTCTACCTTAAATAAATCTCTAAAATATGTACTACATGCAGATAATAGCATTTTGTCTGCTCTTATTCCTTTTTCCTTCGCAGCTTAAAGTTACATCAACGAGATCTTCTTCTGTTCTCAGCGTATCAAAAGCACAAGTAATATGTTTTAAGTAATTATTCCACCTAAGAGAAAACTGTTGAATCCGTAAAACAATTATATTAAATTTGCAATTTTGAATTTGAAAAACATTTGACTTCAATGAGTATATTTTGATTCTTACCTGCCGGAAAACTGATGGAACAAAAATTTGTTACAACTATCATGTACTTATGTAATTAAAACAAGACAAAACTTTTATAAATATAAAAATTGTCATAAAAATTTTGACGCAACGCATTTGAACATTTTATGACTCATTGTATTAACATCACATTATTTCTTTTTTGATGAGTATAATAAAAGCAATAATATTTAAACAATACATACATGTTTAGATGGCTTTCACAATATGGCTTTCCCATAGAGCAGGAGGCTTATTACAAAATTCACGTCATAAATGTAATTTTCTTCAACTTCCTAAAGCAAAAATTATAAGTGTCCACTCAGGAATACCCAACATATTGAAACACTTAAATAATACAAATTTCATATTTGGGTATTACATATTTCTAAGAATTTAACACTACCATGCTTACCATGCTTTCATTAGCATGCTTCAAATGACTTTATATTGAAATTATTTGTATGGTATGGTATGCATTTCCTTATCACCCTTTATTTTTCTTTCTCCTTCTGCAGAAGAGTTAAGACTATTTGTATCCTCCCTATATTTGTCTATTATACATCCTACATACTTTCACAAATAACAAAAAGTAGCAAGGACAAATATAACTTGAATGTATACAGTCATCACAATGAAATGTCAATCACCTTTTGCAGATCTAAAATATTAAACGTGAAACGATGATCTTAATTTAGAATAGATTATAGATACACAATCTGTTGGTTTCTTCCTTTCTTAGCAATGATCTGTTCCATTGTCAAACAAGTATTTCCTTCAGTAGCCGGATGAAATGCAAATTTATATTGTATTATGCTTATTGTTACGCCGCCTAAAACATCTGCACGCCAGCCCGCGCGACCGGACAACAACCGACCTGCGTAACGTCACTTCGACCCTCAATAAACCTAAGGACCCACCATAACTTTCACTTCCCTGTATTGTTTCGCCATGTGTCTTCAATCCGTTTGTCTTGAAGAATTTCTAAAGCTTAAAAATATTCTCGAAACACAGTCGGTTTTTAGAGAGGTCCTTGGGTTTATTAGTCGCACTTAAAACACGGAGAAAGCGGGTATGCATCCATTAGGAAAATCCGAATAGCCCTGTAATAAAACAAGCTAGGTTTTTCTCACGCACACAGTCATCTCTCCACCACGATGGTAGGAGACTCCCTACTCATCCCTTCGAGCAGTAATGCAGGTCATGACCAATCGACACCTCGGTTCGTTACCCTCACTTTTCCTAACGAAAGTGGGAACAACGAATCCGCGTTCTTTAGGCACAGGGGCACACCCACACCGAACTTTTCTTCCGTATTAAAAAAAGAGCGACAGTCAGTCTAAAAACTAACGCCTAACGCGGCAGTCTACACATAGCGCGAGAGTCGCACACTTCCCGCAAATCTTTGTCGGTTCTCGGTGTGGTCGAACATACATCTTCTCTCCTAAATACATCATAGTGCTAAGTCCATTAATACACTAATTTCCAGTATAAGAGCCCTGCTCTAGCGCACATATCTATCGCATCGTCGTGCGACAAGTTGTTAACTATTTATTTCTCTGCGTCAGTGTACTCTAAGTGTTGGTAATATATAATTTATAACTCTGTGAATCACAGTGTTATACAAACTCAATCACCCCTTATTATCTCAACGGAAATCAGGGGATCGATCAATTCGTGGTGTCGATTGCTACAATCGTAACGGGGATTTACGACCCCCGTTGACGTCTCTCCTCGCGATTACGTCTCCCCGCAATTGGTCGAATTTACACTTATCATTATACTGCAAGTACTTTGAATTACTGAAATTGCAGAACCATTTCCTGTTATTGAATACATACAGCACGAACACGTTTTCCATTATCAAAAAAGGCCATACAAATGTCTCATCCATTGTATTAAAGTGATAAGAGATAGACACAGCACCAGGCCTGTAGCTCATAATACAACAAGTTACACCAGTTTCTCAATTTTCCCCAATTATATTCAATGTTTACAATAATCATCCTTCATATAAAATTGTTACCTTTATCCAAAGCATACCACCTCTCTCCCCCTCTTTAAAAATATGACCTTTTTCATCTTAATGTCTCCCAAAAACGGATTTAGCAGAAAGTATACGACATCTATAACGATCAAATTAGAAACTACCAGAGCATGTGTATTTTAAGCGGACCTTTAAACGTCGATTAATCGCGTTCTCTATCCAAGCCTGGCTGAAACATAATTACTCACACCCCCAGTAATCCGTCTCTAAGTGATTCCAATCAACGTACCATGTAAACACGAATCCAACGCGTTCCAGGAATAGGATCAACTGCCTGTAGTTGTTTAGCTGTACATGACGAGTATAATTATTTCGGGTACTCCTGCAGTACAAAACAGACACCCAAACGACAATATTTCAACACAAAAATATTTAAAACAATAGTTATAAAAGCATAATACTTAATACCGCGCCTGACATCAGGTATAAGCAAAAATAAATTTCTTCAAACAAATTTCAAGTTAAATCTTTAGCTTGTGTAATTATATCCAACTTGTTCAATTAACAATGAGCAATTTCCATCGTGTTTTGACAACTGACTCATCGATGATGTTTTTCCTTGGAATTGAAAAAGGAATGTGCATAATTTTGTCCTCCGTCCACACTCAAAATACTATCTACATGCCATAATTAGGGATTCAATTTTATAATACGTTCCTCATGTAAATTTCGACCAATTGCGGGGAGACGTAATCGTGCGGAGAGACGTCAACGGGGGTCGTAAATCTATTACGATTTATTACGGTAGCTACGATTATAACAATCGACACCACGAATTGATCGATCCCCTGATTTCCGTTGAGATAATTGGGGTGATTGAGTTTGTATAACACTGTGATTCACAGAATTATAAATTATATATTTCCAACACTTAGATTACACTGACGTAGAGAAATAAATAGTTAACAACTTGTCGCACGAAGATGCGATAGATATGTACGCTAGAGCAGGGCTCTTATAATGGAAATTAATGTATTAATGGACTTAGCACTATAATATATTTAGGAGAGAAGATGTATGTTCGACAACACCGAGAACCGACAAAAGATTTGCGTGAAGTATGCGACTCTCGCGCTATGTGTAGACTGCCGCGTTAGGCGTTAGTTTTTAGACTGTCTGTCGCTCTTTTTCTAATACGGAAGAAAAGTTCGGTGTGGGTGTGCCCCTGTGCCTAAAGAACGCGGATTCGTTGTTCCCACTTTCGTTAGGAAAAGTGAGGGTTACGAACCGCGGTGTCGATTGGTCATGACCTGCACTACTGCTCGAAGGGATGAGTAGGGAGTCTTCTACCATTGTTACGCCATGCGGCTTACCATAGATCATATTCTTAACTGTCGATCGCGGCACTATAATGTCGCAGACGGATCGTCGCGGCTGCCCGGCAAACAAACATTGTAGTGGCAAGCGCATGGTTCATTAAGCAGCGCGACCTCCAGAAACGTCGATTCGTGGCCGTTATTTTACCTCGCGTAAAAGAATGTGGCGTGGTCCGAACGTAGTGGGGGTCGCCTTCCATAAAAAGCGGGAAAAATCGAAAGGCGAGCAGAACTCTTCGAGAAGCCGAACCGTCAACACATCTCTTATATCGCGCATTACTTAACAAGCAAAACGCAGTTACATTTCTTTTTGTTGTTCTCTTTATGTCTTCCTAGTTGATAATTTGTTAAAATAAACGTTAATTTATTTGTGTTAATTCTGTGGAATTCATTGAACTACCCTTATTATCCTAATCGAAATAAGGGAATCGATCAGTTCGTGGCGTCGATTATTTAATCGTAACGGGAACTTACAACTCTCGTTGACGTGATATCTCGCGATCGCATCTCTCCGCGAACGATCGAAACATTTTGGTCCTTCGAGCCGGATCACGTGCCAGTGAAGAGTGCACTTACCAGTGACCACACAGTGCCACGTGACTTTATCAAAACCAGCAGCGGGAGCAGGAGCTTCCACCACAGCGAAACCAGTGACGTCAGGCGCGTCATCTTCGAAGAAACACATCCCATTGGCAAGGGAACGCAACCACGCAGCCTTCCGTCGCAGCTGGACAATCATCAACGCAACGAATTTCACAACTTAACAATACAACCGAACGAGTGGCCGTCGGGAAGGAACAAGGCGTTCCTCACCAAACATACACGCGACCTCACGCAGCACGACAGTAAGGTAAGCTCGTTCCTTATTTCGACCATCTCCTATCCTCGGCAACGATGACGAGCGAAGACCAACTCATCTCCCTGCGTCGGAGACGAGGCTATTGTAGCGGCCGATTCACATACTTATCGAACCGACTGGACGAGTACGAGCAATCCGACAGTCAGCAAAACTCCTTATTAACGAATTACGAGAAACAACTGACCGAAGTTGCGAGTCAATTCGAAGCGATCCAACTCGAATTAGAAGTATTAGACGAGGAGGAACAAGCACGCGGCTTCGAAATAAGGGACCAGTACGTCGCGGTAGACACAAGGCTACAAAATCTTCTGAGGAACGCGCAAACAGCTTCGCCGTCGACATCCATAAACCTTCCAACCTGTGCATCATCCGCAAGTTTAAATCCGATATCCATTAAATTACCAGATCTTCGGCTCCCTACTTTTGACGGAAGCTTAGAAAAATGGAACACGTTTTATGATACCTTTTCCTCCACAAGCGATAAAAATCCTAGTCTCACTGACATACAAAAATTCCATTACCTGCAGTCCGCCCTGCAAGGAGAAGCAGCCGATTGTTTAAACGCGTTACCCCTTAGTAATGTAAACTACAGTCAGGCTATAGCCGTTCTCAAGGAGAGTTTTGAATGTACACGATACACAGCTTTCAGTCACTGCATGGCAATAATTGATTATCCAAGGATAACCAAGGAATCTCCAACGGAATTAAGGCGCTTAGTCCACACATTTAAACAACACATATATGCATTGAACAAATTAGGAGAATCCTACCTCGATACCAGTGCTACGCTCAACAGCCTCATCCTCTCGAAAATACCACTAAGTATCCAAAAGCAATGGGAAATGACGCTGCCCAATAACGAGGTGCCTCCGTACATTCATTTACTAAACTTCCTAGAGAGATTAGCACGAAGCTCCAGACCGATCACCAGGGTCAGACAAACAAGAGAATCACCGGAACAAACTACTCCGGTCCGTCAACGCGCATCACGAGGGCATGCACTTACGGCGACATAGGTTACTCCAACATGCCCCACCTGTCAAGGACCACACCCCATTTGGAGATGTGACACCTTCAAAACCAAATCCCTTCGCGAACGCATTCGGGAGGTCAAAAGAGCATCACTATGCCTCAACTGCCTCGAGAAAGGGCACACAACGAAGCATTGTTTCGCAAGATCATGTCGCGTATGCGGAGAACGACATCATACAATGCTGCATAGGACAAAACGCCATTCAGGGTCTCGTTCCAGCACGTCCAGCCCGAAATCTTCCCCATCAAATAGCCGATCCACAACACCTTCTTTGCCGCCCTACGTATCACCCACTCGTCGCAAAAAGCACACAACAGACCACAGATCGGAAACACCACGAACAGCCGCGTCTCCAAGTCCACCGCCCAGTGACAAACGAACACACAACCAATGACGCCGACGATCGACGACTCCGTTGATGACCGAACATATCAGACCAATAGCATCCGAATTACTGTCCAATGATCTAGTCATCACAGCGCAGATTAACATTTTGAATGATAAACAGCAACCAATCCGTCGTCGAGCGTTGCTCGACACCGGATCCAGTATGAATTTCATTACCGAGGAATTAGCAAAATCGCTAAAGATAAGGCAAAACAAATGTTCGGTCCCGATCGGAGCTCTAGATACCTTGACAACGACTTCTAAGCGACACATCACGACCACGATCACTTCCACTGACGGTACATACACGCGGACATTAACGTTCCTTGTCATTCCAACCATATCAACCTTCATTCCCAGCGAACCCATCGATCGTTCGACACTTGAGATACCAAAAAATCTCAAATTGGCCGATCCACGATTTCATTTACCAGCTCCGATAGATGTACTACTAAGCTCAGGTTCAACACTCGCGTCGATGTGTGTGGGACAAGTCAACCTCACGCAGCCAGACGAGCCTGGACTGCGTCTGTAAAAGACGCGATTCGGATGGGTAATCGGGGGGAGTCCAACTTCCCAAACCGCGACAAACATATTTCACACATCCACGACGACCTTACAAGCAGACCTCGCGCGGTTTTGGGAAATCGATGAAGGACCCTCAATTAAACATATCTCAGAGGCAGATCGACGATGCGAAGAACACTTCCAAGCCCACACCCGACGCACCAGCGAAGGACGATACATCGTCGCTCTACCTTTGAACGATCAGCTTCAGTCACTCGGATCCTCTAAAACGCTGGCGAGTAAACGACTCGCCTCACTCAATCGCCGATTCCAGCACGACAAACGCTTCGAATCAGAATATCGAACGGTAATACAGGAATACCTGGCGTTGGGACACATGACGAAGGTCAATGACAACCACTCCGACGACAACGGATAATATTTACCCCATCATGGCGTGACCAAAGCATCGAGTCAAACCACCAAACTCCGTGTAGTTTTCGACGGATCGGCACCAAGCACTACGGGAACCTCCCTAAACGATACACTTCACACAGGACCCAAGTTACAGGAAGATTTATTTTGTATATTAATTAGATTCCGCGCTCATCAATACGTACTCACTGGCGACATCGAGAAAATGTATCGGCAATTCCTCGTACGACCAGAGGATCGGAAATATCAAAGGATATTATGGCGCAGCGCGAGTGGAGAAACAGAAACATATGAGCTTAACACTGTAACGTTCGGTTTATCCGCAGCACCGTATCTAGCTATTCGGTGCCTCAAGCAACTGGCAGAGGACGAAGGACATCGATTTCCACGTGCAGCACAGGTACTGCAGCGGGATTTCTACGTCGACGACGCTCTCACCGGAGCTGAAACGAAGGACGAAGCCCTCACGCTCAGAACAGAACTCACCAATTTACTTCAACTGGCCGGCTTAAACATACGAAAATGGGCGTCAAACGATAATGACTTATTACACGGACTTTCCTTAGAAGAAACAAATCACCAACATTTTTTGGGCGACTCGCAAACCTTGAAGACGCTGGGGGTGTTTTGGAATTCATCCGACGACTCTATTCTTTACTCGGTCGAAGTCAAACCCACGCCCTCCCGAGTCACGAAACGAATCATCAGCTCGGAGATTGCAAAAATTTACGATCCGCTCGGTCTGCTCGCACCGGTGATTGTTCGGGCCAAGATGCTACTTCAACGAATATGGTCGTCGAAAATCGATTGGGATGAATCACTTCCGATCGAGTTACATATAGAGTGGGAAAGGTACTATGCCCAATTACCCTTATTAAACAACGTCAGGTTCCCACGCAAGGCAATAATCGAGTCCGCAATAGAAATTGAACTGCATGGTTTCTGCGATGCCAGCGAAAAGGCTTACGGAGCCTGTGTTTATCTCCGAACCCTTAACACCAACGGCCGTGTTTGGACCCAACTTTTAACCGCAAAATCGAAAGTCGCCCCCCTCAAGTGCCAGACCATTCCTCGGCTCGAGCTGAGCGGAGCACTCCTTCTTACGTCCCTGATGTCGACAGTACAACAAGCCCTATCACATAAAATTACTCGAACTATCTATTGGACCGATTCCACTATCGTCCTCCATTGGCTCAATACATCACCTCACACCCTTAAAACATTCGTCGCTAACAGAGTCTCCGAAATTCAAACAAAAACCAGCATCCGCGATTGGCGCCACGTTCCTACCGACGACAATCCCGCGGACTTAATATCACGCGGCCAAACACCCGAAGAGTTTCTGCGCCCAACCATCTGGCAGCACGGTCCTGCATGGCTCTACCAGTCGGAAGGCTATTGGCCGACATGGGATCTAACACCGCAAATTGAACTACCGGAGCAGAAAGGGGCGATTTGTCTGTCCGCAAACCCCTCCGATTACAGTTTGTTGCAAAGGTATTCATCCTGGCCCAAGTTGATACGAATCATAGCTCGTTGCCTCCGTTGGAAACAGAAAAAGAACCGAGCGGCACCCCTAACCGTTACCGAATTACGCATAACGCACAATAAGCTGATAAAATTGTTGCAAAACATCCATCTCTCCGAGGAAATTCGTACACTCCAAAAAGATCGGAACGCGGCGATAAAGGGTAAGCTCACGCGACTCAATCCATTCATAGACAAGGAAGGAATATTGCGAGTCGGGGGTCGACTCAGTCATTCGTCGATGACCTTCGCCCAGAAACATCCCATAGTATTACCTAAGTCATCCGTTACAACACGCATCATAGAACACGAGCACAAGATCCACATGCACTCCGGAACGCAGGCTACATTATACGCAGTAAGACAAAGATACTGGCCCGTCGACGGTCGAAGTCAAGTATGGCGGGCGATCAAAGGCTGCGTCCGCTGCTGCCGCGCTCAACCACCGCCGGTAGAATACGTGATGGGTAATCTGCCGGAGGCGCGAGTAACGGAATCTCGCCCATTCACAAACGTCGGCGTCGATTACTGCGGGCCGTTCCACATCAAAGAAAAACGAGATCGTAACCGTCGTCAGATAAAGGTATACGTAGCCATTTTCGTATGCCTAGCAATTAAAGCGGTACACATCGAGCTTGTTGACGATCTCACTAGCGAAGCCTTCATCGCCGCTCTTCGCAGATTTATCGCTCGACGAGGGTATTGCTCCACCATCCATTCTGATAACGGCACCAACTTCAGAGGAGCAAGCAACGAATTACGAGAGCTTCATGATTTATTACAATCGGACGATCACAAAGAAAAAGTAACCGCATTTTTAGCCGACAAACAAATCGAATGGCGCTTCATTCCCCCTCATTCACCGCATTTCGGTGGGCTATGGGAAGCAGCGCTGAAGTCATTTAAACGCCACCTCAGTCGTGTAGCCGGCAACGAGTTACTCACCTCTGAACAATTGAATACTCTTATCATAGAAATAGAAGCAGTCCTCAATTCCCGCCCGCTAACTCTTATCTCCACCGATCCAAATGATCTCCTAGTCCTCACTCCCGGACATTTCCTCATTGGCGATTCACTAATGTGCTTACGTGATCGAGATTTCAGAGACGTTCCATCGAACCGACTCTCCAGATGGCAGCATATCCAACAGCTTAAACAGCATTTTTGGAACCGCTGGCATAAGGAGTATTTGAACGAGCTAACCAACCGCAATAAGTGGAGCAAGGGTGGACACGGCATCCAAAAGGGCACAATCGTCATCCTCAGAGAGGACAACGTTCCCTCCATGCATTGGCCTCTGGGCCGAGTTATCAAGGTTCATCCAGGCGCCGATGGTGTCATCCGGACAGCTACAGTTCAGACGGCAAAGAGCGTTTTGGATCGGGCCGTCAAAAGGCTTGTCCCACTGCCAATTCAACCCGATTTAGAGAAACCCGAACAACTAGCCACCGAGACGAACTAAGATGGGAACTTCAACCTAACTTGATCGGTACCCTCTCAACGGGGGGAGAATGTTACGCCATGCGGCTTACCATAGATCATATTCTTAACTGTCGTTCGCGGCACTATAATGTCGCAGATGGATCGTCGCGGCTGCCCGGCAAACAAACATTGTAGTGGCAAGCGCATGGTTCATTAAGCAGGGCGACCTCCAGAAACGTCGATTCGTGGCCGTTATTTTACCTCGCGTAAAAGAATGTGGCGTGGTCCGAACGTAGTGGGGGTCGCCTTCCATAAAAAGCGGGAAAAATCGAAAGGCGAGCAGAACTCTTCGAGAAGCCGAACCGTCAACACATCTCTTATATCGCGCATTACTTAACAAGCAAAACGCAGTTACATTTCTTTTTGTTGTTCTCTTTATGTCTTCCTAGTTGATAATTTGTTAAAATAAACGTTAATTTATTTGTGTTAATTCTGTGGAATTCATTGAACTACCCTTATTATCCTAATCGAAATAAGGGAATCGATCAGTTCGTGGCGTCGATTATTTAATCGTAACGGGAACTTACAACTCTCGTTGACGTGATATCTCGCGATCGCGTCTCTCCGCGAACGATCGAAACAACCATCGTGGTGGATAGATGACTGTGAGCGTGAGAAAAACCTAGCTTGTTTTATTACAGGGCTATTCGGATTTTCCTAATGGGTGCATACCCGCTTTCTCCGTGTTTTGAGTGCGACTAATAAACCCAAGGACCTCTCTAAAAACCGACTGTGTCTCGAGAATATTTTTAAGCTTTAGAAATTCTTCAAGACAAACGGGTTGAAGACACAGGGCGAAACAATACAGGGAAATGAAAGTTATGGTGGGTCCTTAAGTATATTGAGGATCGAAGTGACGTTACGCAGGTCGGTTGTTGTCCGGTCGCCCGGGCTGGCGTGCAGATGTTTTAGGCGGCGTAACATCCTCCCCCCGTTGAGAGGGCACCGATCAAATTCTGGCTGTGGAGTCAGGTGTGTCGTTGGTGACCTCCTTCGCTCCGTGTGGACGTTCGGCCTCGTCTGGATCTGGGTGGATGGGCAAGGGGACCAGTCTTTTGACACCGCAGTCGAGGATGCTTGTTGCCGCCTGCGCGGTAGCGGTCCGGATGATTCCGTCGGCTCCTGGATGGATCTTGATTACGCGGCCCAAAGGCCACTGCATAGAGGGTACGTTATCCTCCCTGAGGATTACTACGGTGCCTTCACGAATGTTATGTTTGCCCTTGTCCCATTTGTTGCGGCGGGTTAGCTCATTTAGGTATTCTCGATACCATCTGCTCCAGCAGTGCTGCTTAATCTGGTGAATGCGCTGCCAACTGGATAGCCGGCCTGATGGAACTGTCCTGAAATCACGCTCCCGTAAACTGGTTAGTGTGTCACCGATCAGAAAATGTCCGGGAGTGAGGACAGGAGGATCTTTCGGATCGGATGAGATGGGAGTCAGTGGGCGTGAATTGAGAATGGCTTCAATTTCGATCACAAGGGTGTTGAGGTGCTCAAAGGTCAGGAGCTCCGTGCCGACCACGCGGATGAGATGGCGTTTGAACGCTTTAACCGCGGCTTCCCATAAGCCGCCAAAATGTGGTGAGTTCGGAGGATTAAAACGCCATTGTATTTGTCGGTCGGCGAGAAAATTCTGTACCCTATCCTGGTGGTCGTCGGACTGCAATGGGGTCCGGAGTTCTTGCAGCTGCCGATTAGCCCCGACGAAATTGGTGCCGTTGTCGGTGAGGATCGTTGCGCAGTATCCTCGCCGCGAGATGAAACGGCGTAGCGCGGCCAAGAAGGCGTCGGTGGTTAGGTCGCTGACTAACTCTACGTGGACCGCCTTTGTCGCCAGACAAACGAATATGGCGGCGTACGTCTTGATTTTACGTCGGTTGCGGTCCCTCCTCTCCTTGATGTAGAATGGGCCGCAGTAGTCGATTCCGACGTTCGTGAACGGCCGCGATTCGGTAATACGCGCCTCTGGCAAATCACCCATCAAGTATTCCACTGGTGTAGGGTTGGCTCTGCAGCATCGGACGCACCTTCTGAGAGTGCGCCATACCTGGCTACGACCGTCGATCGGCCAATAGCGCAGTCTCACCGCGTATAGTGTAGCTTGTGTCCCTGTGTGATGATTGTTCCGGTGCTCTTGCTCTATAATTAGCTCTGTCACCGGGGATTTCGGTAGGATGATCGGGTGTTTTTGGCTGAAGGGTATGGCGGAGTTGGTTAGTCGTCCTCTTACCCGGAGTAGCCCATCTTCGTCGAGGAAGGGGTTTAATGGCTGTAGTTTCCCTCCAACATCCTCGCTTCGATTTTTCTGGAGGATCCGAATTTCAGGCGCGAAACGACTGGATTGTAATATTTTTATTAGTCTGTTGTGCGCTGCAGTCAGTTCGTCTGTGGTGAGATGGGCAGATAGGTGTTGCTTATGTCTCCATCGAAGACACCGGGCGACGATTCTTATTAGTCTTGGCCAAGACGAGTAACGATGGAGGAGTGTGTTGTCGCTAATATTCGTCCTCAGACAGATCGTCTTCTTTTGCTCCGGGAGGTCGACTACCGGTGTCGGGCTCCAGACCGGCCAATAGTTTTCGCTTTGCAGGAGCCACCTTGGATCGTTTTTCCAAATGGACGGACATAGGAATTCCTTGGGCGTCTGGCCTCGGGAGATGAGATCCGCTGGATTATCGTCGGTAGGCACATGACGCCAGTCGGAGGTATTGGTCTTGGTCTGTATCTCAGCGACTCGATTCGCCACAAATGTTTTCAAGGTGTGCGACGAAGACCTGATCCAATGGAGCACGATGGTGGAGTCAGTCCAGTATACTATCCGCGATATCTTGGTCGCCAGGGCCTGTCGTATTGACGAAATCAAGAACGTCAAAATAAGTTAATTCGAGCTTAATTCGAGACGTGGTATGGAAAGCGATTTGAGCGGCGCTACCTTCGACCGCGCCGTGAGGAGTCGAGTCCAAATATTGTTCTTTCGGTCCGTCGTCCGCACGTAGACGCACGCCCCATATGCCCTTTCGCTAGCGTCACAGAATCCGCGTAGCTCAATTTTCGTTGCGGATTCAATGATGGTCTTCCGAGGGAACCTTACCACATTTAACAACGGCAATTGGGTGTGGTATTTGATCCATTCTGTGTGTACGTCTGTCGGAAGGGATTCGTCCCGATCTACCTTCAATGTCCAGACTTGTTGCAAAATCATTTTTGCTCGAACGATTACCGGCGCGAGCAATCCTAGTGGATCATAGATTTGTGCGATGACTGAACTGATTGATCGCTTTGTGACTCGGGAAGTGTCACTGATCGTCTTGACCGAATAGAGTATGGCATCGTCGGCTGAATCCCAAAAGACGCCGAGTGTTTTTAAAGTGGATGACTCACCGAGATGTAATTTCTGGTTGGTGTCTTCTTCAGGTAGCCCTCGTAGCAGATCCCGATCGTTTGATGCCCATTTGCGGATATTTAGACCGGCTAGCTTAAGTAATTTCGTGAGATCATTCCTGACTGATAAGGCTTCGTCCTTCGTATCGGCTCCGGTCAACGCATCGTCGACATAGAAGTCTCGCCGCAGGATCTGCGCTGCTCTCGGAAATCAAGGTCCCTCGTCTTCTGCCAACTGTTTGAGACATCGGATGGCCAGATACGGGGCTGCGGATAGACCGAACGTTACGGTGTTGAGTCGGTATGTTTCGATCTCTCCGTTGTCGGCACGCCACAGAATCTTTTGATAAGGACGATCTTCTGGACGTAGGATGAATTGACGGTACATTTTCTCGATGTCGCCGGTAAGGACATATTGAAATGACCGGAATCTCAATAGGATGTTTCTCAGGTCTTCTTGTAATTTCGGGTCCGTATGAAGGGCGTCGTTTAGAGACACTCCCGTGGTACTTGATGCTGAGCCGTCGAACACAACCCGGAGCTTGGTGGTGTCGCTCGATTCCTTGATCACGCCGTGATGTGGTAAATAATATCCGTAGCCGGTGGCGTGATCCGTGTTGATCTTCGTCATTGACCCAAGTCTAAATATTCTTGGATCACAGCACTATACGCGGTTTCATATTGTTTGTCGCGTTGGAATCGACGATGAAGAGAGGCGAGCCTGCTCATTGCAGCGGCCTTCGATGACCCTAGTGAGGAAAGCTTTTCGTTGAATGATAATGCAACGATGTATCTGCCTTCCTTGGTTCGTCGGACATGGTTTCGGAAATGTTCTTCACATAGTCGTTCAGATTCCGAAAGATGAGTAGTGGCCGGTCCCTCGTCGATCTCCCAAAACCGTGCGAGGTCCTCTTGCAGAGCCGTTGTGGTTGCGTGGAACGTATTTATCGCGGTTTGGGACGTTGGACTCCCCCCGATTACCCAGCCGAACCGTGTTTTTTGTAGACGTAGTTCAGGTTCGCCTGGTTGCGCCAGATTGACCTGCCCGATGCACAGCGACGCAAATGTTGATCCGGTACTAAGTAAGACATCGATCGGGGCTGGGCAATGGAATTGTGGATCGGCTAATTGAATATTTCTGGGTAATCCCAGACTCGAGGGGTCGATGGGCTCGCTTGGTATGAAAGTCGACATGGCCGGGATAACAAGAAATCTCAATGTTTTCTTATACTTGCCGTCCGTCGACGTGATTGTGGCCGTGGTGTATCGTTTTGCCGTTGTGCTCAAATTGTCGAGGGCTCCGATCTGGATCGCACATCTCCTTTGTTTTATACCGAGGGAATTCGCGAGCTTGTCGGTCATGAAGTTCATGCTCGTCCCAGTGTCGAGTAAGGCTCGGGCTCGGATTGGTTGTGCCTGTTTGTTCAAAACCTTGATCTGTGCTGTGGCCAACAGATCATGATGCAGAGGGCTGTGGGGAGATGTGTTTGTTAGTCCGACCCCCTTGCTGTCGTAGTCTCGGACAGTAAGTTTTGCACCGGTTGGGACTTGGACGAGGAGGTAGGGGTGGTGTTAGGGGTCGACGGGTTAGTTGCTGACATTTGCTCAAAGAGACCTAGGAACCGCATGTCAAGCTCCCGATGCTCTTGCGATAACGAAGCTACACGCGCATCTTCCCCCTCATCTAACCCATCTAACTCTTCTTGAACCGCGAGTATCCTCCTCCAAAGTTCATCGAACGAGCTGCGGCAAGATGTTAGGAAGATTCTGTTTGCCTTCCCAGACGTTTCGTATTCATCGAGTTCGCGCTTTATGGTTGCAAGTCGACCGGCTAGGGCATAATTTTGTCCTCCGTCCACACTCAAAATACTATCTACATGCTATAAAGAGGGATTCAATTTTATAATACGTTGCCTCACTTTCCATCACTGCTTTCCTACTATCAGTCACTTGAACTGTAATATAAACCAGTCTTTTATTTCCAATACTATTCTGCATACCATTTATCAGGAACAATACATTTTATTTGTTAATCTAATAAGATGCGAAGTTCCGCATTTGGCCTAATATCAATCAATGGATAAGTGAATTGAAATCTGTGAAAATAATGTAATATCGGAAAATAAGGATAGAAATTTTTTCCCGATTACTCGCAACTTATTAATACTAAATTGAATATACATATATAAATTGGACAGGAAACGATATTTGTTTACCGGAAACTAAATGCAATACTCGTATCTATATCAAATAACTTTACAGTTATTTGACCACTCTCGTCACAACGAATCTAACACACACACACACACTCTCTCTCTCTAACAACTCTATCAATTCTCACAACTCTACTCTTCGACGACTCGATACCTTTAACGACTCTACTCTTCGACGAGTCAATTAGCTCTAATTCTCGCAACACGCACACTTTTCGACTCGCCTTGCGTAGCGAAACCGTCCTTCTTCTAACGTTGTCTATCGTTTCCCTCATACCTATGTAAGAACTACCAACTACGTGCCTTTAGTCACGTAGGCACTCTTAAATGTAAACGAACCACAGAATCACGACGTACACGGTTTTTCTATTTTCAACTGATTTCTAATTCGAATGACTTTAGGATATTACAATAAGTATCTAGTAATACGACTTCCCAACCGATGTAATTATTGCAATGATTGTTAAATTTCATAACAATTTCCTATCCATGTTAAACATATTACGTATATGTGCATGTCTAGTATTTGGATTAGTTGCTCTACTTGCGGTAGTTCGCCATTCTGGATCATCTAGACTCAACAAAGGTGCATTCAATTTATCCATGCCTTAAAAAGCTCTGTAGCGGCACAAGTGTTAGAACTTGCTTCAAACCATGTTGTTGTTTTGCTTCGAAATATCAAGAGGTATTGTAAGGAATATAAGCTCCGGGCAAAGCAATGGCACATTGGTAGTCTCATATTGGTAGTCTCATTGTTCGATCCCCTACAGCTCTTATTAAGGAAGATAGAGGCCTGTGACAGTATTCAGCTTGGCCAACTTTGAACAGGGCATATTGATAAGCCAGAGTAACTCACATACAAATTTTTTTTTCTTTTTTTTTACGTGGAGAAATCCTCATGGACACTCCGCTGTTCCAGTAACTGCGTAACAGCACAGTAGTGTCGGACTCTTACCAACTAAAGCTCCACGATGACCACCCGACGCGTATGACAGGGATGCTCCAGGATTCTCTTATGAATTAACTTCAGTTGCACCCACTTCACGCGTTCTCTAGTTCGAGCCGGCTATTGAGTAGGCGTTAGGGGGATGTCGTTGCCCCTAGTGCTGTCACTTCTTCTGGTCGTAGTCCGTTGGGGTGGAGGCGGGGCGGCTCTGGGTCGTCTGACTGCCATCCTTCTCCATCGTCTTATCCTGCAGGGTTGAAAGTTTTTCTTTCTCTCCCTTTCCGCTCGCTCCTTCGCGAGCATAACTCGCTCGCAGAAGAGGCGGACGGTCTCGTATTCCTGTGACCCTCTCAACATCGCTTCCACAATCGCTGAGGGGGCCAACGTTTCTCCTACGGCGTGCCGCAGGGTGTAGCGGAGCAGCTCCCACGCCGGACAGAGCTCCAGGGTGTGCTGCGCTGTGTCCCTGCCCTCTCCGCAGTGGTGGCAGATGTCTGTCGTATCTCGCCGTTTTCTCTTCAGGAACTCGCCGAACACGCCGTGTCCGGTGAGTACTTGTGTCATCCTGAATGTGAGTGGGAGGCCGTGGCGGCTCCTCCATGCCTCCCCGTTTGGTAGGACCGCATCCGCGCCTCGGTGTTCGCTTCTCCCGTTGATCAGTTGGGATCGCCACAGGTTCCATGTGTCCTCTTCGACGGTTCCTGTGTCGTTTGAAGCCGCCTGCTCGGTGGGGTCTTCTCCCGGGGGCCATTCTCTCCGGCGGGTGTATCTCTTTTTGAGCGCCAGCGCCCGCAGCTCCCACGGGGGGGACGCGGCTAGGGTGGACGCCGACGCGTGTGTCACGTAAAGTCGGTACTTGTGTGGTAGTAAGAAGGCTGAGTCGTAACCCAACTACTTATTTTCCTTTATAAAACTTTATTATAAATGTTCACACTTACAAAATAATACCGACCTGGAGAAAAGGGGTTATATGAGTACAGCAACTAGAAGAAGAACAAGAACTGCCCGAGCTGGGTGAAGTCTCGGTTTATATACGTTTTGGTTTTAGGATGTTGAGGGGCTAGGTGTAGGTTATGATGTAGAAAGTGTCCGAAGGTCAGGAGTCCATATCCTATCTCTGATGTGGACTGAGGTGCATCACAGCCTTGGTGTATGTTATGATGATAAGGTGGTGATGTATCCAAAAGTGTCCAAAGGTCGGGGGTCCATATCCTATCTCTGATGTGGACTAAGGTGCGTCACAGTCTTGGTGTATGCTATGATGATAAGGTGGTGATGTGTCCAAAAGTGTTCGAGAGTCGGCCGTCGATGTATTATCACTGATGTAGGTTGAGATGTGATTGATGTCACACGTGCGACACCGTCCGGTATCCCCTAATGATTCTGATGGCGGTCATTCTGTGCAGTCTTCTCAGGAGCAGAATGCTGCGACGGCTTTCCATCAGGTCGTCCGCCCATACTGGGGCCCCGTACATCACTCGTGACCGAACGACGCCCTCGTAAAGTCGGCGCACCGCGTCTCCGGCCCCGCCGATGTTCGGTAGTGGGCCGCACAGGGCATTGGCAGCCGCTGACACCTACGGGATCAGTGAGTCGAAGTGTGGCTCGAACGTCCACTGGCTGTCGATGGTGAGTCCCAGATACTTCATCTGTGATCCCACCCGGACGGTTTTACCTGCCATGTTTATGCATAGGCCGGGCGGTGGTGTCCCTCGCCTCTTCCTGTCAAAGAACCAGGTGGCCTCCGACTTCGCAGGGGAGACTCTCAGGCCCAGTTCGTCCACGGCACGGGTCGCACAGGCCGTTGCGATTCCGCCAATGCGCAGCGTCTCGTGCCAGCCACGACCCTCGACCAGGATTAGGGTGTCGTCCGCATAGCATACTATGGCCGCGCCTGGGGGTAGCGGGCATCGTAGTACCTCGTCGTACGCAACGTTCCATAGTATGGGGCCCAGCACCGAGCCCTGCGGGACACCACGCTCAACGGATCGCTTTTCCTCTCCTTCCTTACTGGTGTAACACACCCACCTGTCGTCGAGGTAGGCTCGGATCAATCGGACGAGGTAGCTG
>NW_022885540.1:0-14797 GCF_011952205.1 Bombus bifarius
GAAAAGGCTTACGGAGCCTGTGTTTATCTCCGAACCCTTAACACCAACGGCCGTGTTTGGACCCAACTTTTAACCGCAAAATCGAAAGTCGCCCCCCTCAAGTGCCAGACCATTCCTCGGCTCGAGCTGAGCGGAGCACTCCTTCTTACGTCCCTGATGTCGACAGTACAACAAGCCCTATCACATAAAATTACTCGAACTATCTATTGGACCGATTCCACTATCGTCCTCCATTGGCTCAATACATCACCTCACACCCTTAAAACATTCGTCGCTAACAGAGTCTCCGAAATTCAAACAAAAACCAGCATCCGCGATTGGCGCCACGTTCCTACCGACGACAATCCCGCGGACTTAATATCACGCGGCCAAACACCCGAAGAGTTTCTGCGCCCAACCATCTGGCAGCACGGTCCTGCATGGCTCTACCAGTCGGAAGGCTATTGGCCGACATGGGATCTAACACCGCAAATTGAACTACCGGAGCAGAAAGGGGCGATTTGTCTGTCCGCAAACCCCGCCGATTACAGTTTGTTGCAAAGGTATTCATCCTGGCCCAAGTTGATACGAATCATAGCTCGTTGCCTCCGTTGGAAACAGAAAAAGAACCGAGCGGCACCCCTAACCGTTACCGAATTACGCATAACGCACAATAAGCTGATAAAATTGTTGCAAAACATCCATCTCTCCGAGGAAATTCGTACACTCCAAAAAGATCGGAACGCGGCGATAAAGGGTAAGCTCACCCGACTCAATCCGTTCATAGACAAGGAAGGAATATTGCGAGTCGGGGGTCGACTCAGTCATTCGTCGATGACCTTCGCCCAGAAACATCCCATAGTATTACCTAAGTCATCCGTTACAACACGCATCATAGAACACGAGCACAAGATCCACATGCACTCCGGAACGCAGGCTACGTTATACGCAGTAAGACAAAGATACTGGCCCGTCGACGGTCGAAGTCAAGTATGGCGGGCGATCAAAGGCTGCGTCCGCTGCTGCCGCGCTCAACCACCGCCGGTAGAATACGTGATGGGTAATCTGCCGGAGGCGCGAGTAACGGAATCTCGCCCATTCACAAACGTCGGCGTCGATTACTGCGGGCCGTTCCACATCAAAGAAAAACGAGATCGTAACCGTCGTCAGATAAAGGTATACGTAGCCATTTTCGTATGCCTAGCAATTAAAGCGGTACACATCGAGCTTGTTGACGATCTCACTAGCGAAGCCTTCATCGCCGCTCTTCGCAGATTTATCGCTCGACGAGGGTATTGCTCCACCATCCATTCTGATAACGGCACCAACTTCAGAGGAGCAAGCAACGAATTACGAGAGCTTCATGATTTATTACAATCGGACGATCACAAAGAAAAAGTAACCGCATTTTTAGCCGACAAACAAATCGAATGGCGCTTCATTCCCCCTCATTCACCGCATTTCGGTGGGCTATGGGAAGCAGCGCTGAAGTCATTTAAACGCCACCTCAGTCGTGTAGCCGGCAACGAGTTACTCACCTCTGAACAATTGAATACTCTTATCATAGAAATAGAAGCAGTCCTCAATTCCCGCCCGCTAACTCTTATCTCCACCGATCCAAATGATCTCCTAGTCCTCACTCCCGGACATTTCCTCATTGGCGATTCACTAATGTGCTTACGTGATCGAGATTTCAGAGACATTCCATCGAACCGACTCTCCAGATGGCAGCATATCCAACAGCTTAAACAGCATTTTTGGAACCGCTGGCATAAGGAGTATTTGAACGAGCTAACCAACCGCAATAAGTGGAGCAAGGGTGGACACGGCATCCAAAAGGGCACAATCGTCATCCTCAGAGAGGACAACGTTCCCTCCATGCATTGGCCTCTGGGCCGAGTTATCAAGGTTCATCCAGGCGCCGATGGTGTCATCCGGACAGCTACAGTTCAGACGGCAAAGAGCGTTTTGGATCGGGCCGTCAAAAGGCTTGTCCCACTGCCAATTCAACCCGATTTAGAGAAACCCGAACAACTAGCCACCGAGACGAACTAAGATGGGAACTTCAACCTAACTTGATCGGTACCCTCTCAACGGGGGGAGAATGTTACGCCATGCGGCTTACCATAGATCATATTCTTAACTGTCGTTCGCGGCACTATAATGTCGCAGATGGATCGTCGCGGCTGCCCGGCAAACAAACATTGTAGTGGCAAGCGCATGGTTCATTAAGCAGGGCGACCTCCAGAAACGTCGATTCGTGGCCGTTATTTTACCTCGCGTAAAAGAATGTGGCGTGGTCCGAACGTAGTGGGGGTCGCCTTCCATAAAAAACGGGAAAAATCGAAAGGCGAGCAGAACTCTTCGAGAAGCCGAACCGTCAACACATCTCTTATATCGCGCATTACTTAACAAGCAAAACGCAGTTACATTTCTTTTTGTTGTTCTCTTTATGTCTTCCTAGTTGATAATTTGTTAAAATAAACGTTAATTTATTTGTGTTAATTCTGTGGAATTCATTGAACTACCCTTATTATCCTAATCGAAATAAGGGAATCGATCAGTTCGTGGCGTCGATTATTTAATCGTAACGGGAACTTACAACTCTCGTTGACGTGATATCTCGCGATCGCGTCTCTCCGCGAACGATCGAAACAACCATCGTGGTGGATAGATGACTGTGAGCGTGAGAAAAACCTAGCTTGTTTTATTACAGGGCTATTCGGATTTTCCTAATGGGTGCATACCCGCTTTCTCCGTGTTTTGAGTGCGACTAATAAACCCAAGGACCTCTCTAAAAACCGACTGTGTCTCGAGAATATTTTTAAGCTTTAGAAATTCTTCAAGACAAACGGGTTGAAGACACAGGGCGAAACAATACAGGGAAATGAAAGTTATGGTGGGTCCTTAAGTTTATTGAGGATCGAAGTGACGTTACGCAGGTCGGTTGTTGTCCGGTCGCCCGGGCTGGCGTGCAGATGTTTTAGGCGGCGTAACATCCTCCCCCCGTTGAGAGGGCACCGATCAAATTCTGGCTGTGGAGTCAGGTGTGTCGTTGGTGACCTCCTTCGCTCCGTGTGGACGTTCGGCCTCGTCTGGATCTGGGTGGATGGGCAAGGGGACCAGTCTTTTGACACCGCAGTCGAGGATGCTTGTTGCCGCCTGCGCGGTAGCGGTCCGGATGATTCCGTCGGCTCCTGGATGGATCTTGATTACGCGGCCCAAAGGCCACTGCATAGAGGGTACGTTATCCTCCCTGAGGATTACTACGGTGCCTTCACGAATGTTATGTTTGCCCTTGTCCCATTTGTTGCGGCGGGTTAGCTCATTTAGGTATTCTCGATACCATCTGCTCCAGCAGTGCTGCTTAATCTGGTGAATGCGCTGCCAACTGGATAGCCGGCCTGATGGAACTGTCCTGAAATCACGCTCCCGTAAACTGGTTAGTGTGTCACCGATCAGAAAATGTCCGGGAGTGAGGACAGGAGGATCTTTCGGATCGGATGAGATGGGAGTCAGTGGGCGTGAATTGAGAATGGCTTCAATTTCGATCACAAGGGTGTTGAGGTGCTCAAAGGTCAGGAGCTCCGTGCCGACCACGCGGATGAGATGGCGTTTGAACGCTTTAACCGCGGCTTCCCATAAGCCGCCAAAATGTGGTGAGTTCGGAGGATTAAAACGCCATTGTATTTGTCGGTCGGCGAGAAAATTCTGTACCCTATCCTGGTGGTCGTCGGACTGCAATAGGGTCCGGAGTTCTTGCAGCTGCCGATTAGCCCCGACGAAATTGGTGCCGTTGTCGGTGAGGATCGTTGCGCAGTATCCTCGCCGCGAGATGAAACGGCGTAGCGCGGCCAAGAAGGCGTCGGTGGTTAGGTCGCTGACTAACTCTACGTGGACCGCCTTTGTCGCCAGACAAACGAATATGGCGGCGTACGTCTTGATTTTACGTCGGTTGCGGTCCCTCCTCTCCTTGATGTAGAATGGGCCGCAGTAGTCGATTCCGACGTTCGTGAACGGCCGCGATTCGGTAATACGCGCCTCTGGCAAATCACCCATCAAGTATTCCACTGGTGTAGGGTTGGCTCTGCAGCATCGGACGCACCTTCTGAGAGTGCGCCATACCTGGCTACGACCGTCGATCGGCCAATAGCGCAGTCTCACCGCGTATAGTGTAGCTTGTGTCCCTGTGTGATGATTGTTCCGGTGCTCTTGCTCTATAATTAGCTCTGTCACCGGGGATTTCGGTAGGATGATCGGGTGTTTTTGGCTGAAGGGTATGGCGGAGTTGGTTAGTCGTCCTCTTACCCGGAGTAGCCCATCTTCGTCGAGGAAGGGGTTTAATGGCTGTAGTTTCCCTCCAACATCCTCGCTTCGATTTTTCTGGAGGATCCGAATTTCAGGCGCGAAACGACTGGATTGTAATATTTTTATTAGTCTGTTGTGCGCTGCAGTCAGTTCGTCTGTGGTGAGATGGGCAGATAGGTGTTGCTTATGTCTCCATCGAAGACACCGGGCGACGATTCTTATTAGTCTTGGCCAAGACGAGTAACGATGGAGGAGTGTGTTGTCGCTAATATTCGTCCTCAGACAGATCGTCTTCTTTTGCTCCGGGAGGTCGACTACCGGTGTCGGGCTCCAGACCGGCCAATAGTTTTCGCTTTGTAGGAGCCACCTTGGATCGTTTTTCCAAATGGACGGACATAGGAATTCCTTGGGCGTCTGGCCTCGGGAGATGAGATCCGCTGGATTATCGTCGGTAGGCACATGACGCCAGTCGGAGGTATTGGTCTTGGTCTGTATCTCAGCGACTCGATTCGCCACAAATGTTTTCAAGGTGTGCGACGAAGACCTGATCCAATGGAGCACGATGGTGGAGTCAGTCCAGTATACTATCCGCGATATCTTGGTCGCCAGGGCCTGTCGTATTGACGAAATCAAGAACGTCAAAATAAGTTAATTCGAGCTTAATTCGAGACGTGGTATGGAAAGCGATTTGAGCGGCGCTACCTTCGACCGCGCCGTGAGGAGTCGAGTCCAAATATTGTTCTTTCGGTCCGTCGTCCGCACGTAGACGCACGCCCCATATGCCCTTTCGCTAGCGTCACAGAATCCGCGTAGCTCAATTTTCGTTGCGGATTCAATGATGGTCTTCCGAGGGAACCTTACCACATTTAACAACGGCAATTGGGTGTGGTATTTGATCCATTCTGTGTGTACGTCTGTCGGAAGGGATTCGTCCCGATCTACCTTCAATGTCCAGACTTGTTGCAAAATCATTTTTGCTCGAACGATTACCGGCGCGAGCAATCCTAGTGGATCATAGATTTGTGCGATGACTGAACTGATTGATCGCTTTGTGACTCGGGAAGTGTCACTGATCGTCTTGACCGAATAGAGTATGGCATCGTCGGCTGAATCCCAAAAGACGCCGAGTGTTTTTAAAGTGGATGACTCACCGAGATGTAATTTCTGGTTGGTGTCTTCTTCAGGTAGCCCTCGTAGCAGATCCCGATCGTTTGATGCCCATTTGCGGATATTTAGACCGGCTAGCTTAAGTAATTTCGTGAGATCATTCCTGACTGATAAGGCTTCGTCCTTCGTATCGGCTCCGGTCAACGCATCGTCGACATAGAAGTCTCGCCGCAGGATCTGCGCTGCTCTCGGAAATCAAGGTCCCTCGTCTTCTGCCAACTGTTTGAGACATCGGATGGCCAGATACGGGGCTGCGGATAGACCGAACGTTACGGTGTTGAGTCGGTATGTTTCGATCTCTCCGTTGTCGGCACGCCACAGAATCTTTTGATAAGGACGATCTTCTGGACGTAGGATGAATTGACGGTACATTTTCTCGATGTCGCCGGTAAGGACATATTGAAATGACCGGAATCTCAATAGGATGTTTCTCAGGTCTTCTTGTAATTTCGGGTCCGTATGAAGGGCGTCGTTTAGAGACACTCCCGTGGTACTTGATGCTGAGCCGTCGAACACAACCCGGAGCTTGGTGGTGTCGCTCGATTCCTTGATCACGCCGTGATGTGGTAAATAATATCCGTAGCCGGTGGCGTGATCCGTGTTGATCTTCGTCATTGACCCAAGTCTAAATATTCTTGGATCACAGCACTATACGCGGTTTCATATTGTTTGTCGCGTTGGAATCGACGATGAAGAGAGGCGAGCCTGCTCATTGCAGCGGCCTTCGATGACCCTAGTGAGGAAAGCTTTTCGTTGAATGATAATGCAACGATGTATCTGCCTTCCTTGGTTCGTCGGACATGGTTTCGGAAATGTTCTTCACATAGTCGTTCAGATTCCGAAAGATGAGTAGTGGCCGGTCCCTCGTCGATCTCCCAAAACCGTGCGAGGTCCTCTTGCAGAGCCGTTGTGGTTGCGTGGAACGTATTTATCGCGGTTTGGGACGTTGGACTCCCCCCGATTACCCAGCCGAACCGTGTTTTTTGTAGACGTAGTTCAGGTTCGCCTGGTTGCGCCAGATTGACCTGCCCGATGCACAGCGACGCAAATGTTGATCCGGTACTAAGTAAGACATCGATCGGGGCTGGGCAATGGAATTGTGGATCGGCTAATTGAATATTTCTGGGTAATCCCAGACTCGAGGGGTCGATGGGCTCGCTTGGTATGAAAGTCGACATGGCCGGGATAACAAGAAATCTCAATGTTTTCTTATACTTGCCGTCCGTCGACGTGATTGTGGCCGTGGTGTATCGTTTTGCCGTTGTGCTCAAATTGTCGAGGGCTCCGATCTGGATCGCACATCTCCTTTGTTTTATACCGAGGGAATTCGCGAGCTTGTCGGTCATGAAGTTCATGCTCGTCCCAGTGTCGAGTAAGGCTCGGGCTCGGATTGGTTGTGCCTGTTTGTTCAAAACCTTGATCTGTGCTGTGGCCAACAGATCATGATGCAGAGGGCTGTGGGGAGATGTGTTTGTTAGTCCGACCCCCTTGCTGTCGTAGTCTCGGACAGTAAGTTTTGCACCGGTTGGGACTTGGACGAGGAGGTAGGGGTGGTGTTAGGGGTCGACGGGTTAGTTGCTGACATTTGCTCAAAGAGACCTAGGAACCGCATGTCAAGCTCCCGATGCTCTTGCGATAACGAAGCTACACGCGCATCTTCCCCCTCATCTAACCCATCTAACTCTTCTTGAACCGCGAGTATCCTCCTCCAAAGTTCATCGAACGAGCTGCGGCAAGATGTTAGGAAGATTCTGTTTGCCTTCCCAGACGTTTCGTATTCATCGAGTTCGCGCTTTATGGTTGCAAGTCGACCGGCTAGGGCATAATTTTGTCCTCCGTCCACACTCAAAATACTATCTACATGCTATAAAGAGGGATTCAATTTTATAATACGTTGCCTCACTTTCCATCACTGCTTTCCTACTATCAGTCACTTGAACTGTAATATAAACCAGTCTTTTATTTCCAATACTATTCTGCATACCATTTATCAGGAACAATACATTTTATTTGTTAATCTAATAAGATGCGAAGTTCCGCATTTGGCCTAATATCAATCAATGGATAAGTGAATTGAAATCTGTGAAAATAATGTAATATCGGAAAATAAGGATAGAAATTTTTTCCCGATTACTCGCAACTTATTAATACTAAATTGAATATACATATATAAATTGGACAGGAAACGATATTTGTTTACCGGAAACTAAATGCAATACTCGTATCTATATCAAATAACTTTACAGTTATTTGACCACTCTCGTCACAACGAATCTAACACACACACACACACTCTCTCTCTCTAACAACTCTATCAATTCTCACAACTCTACTCTTCGACGACTCGATACCTTTAACGACTCTACTCTTCGACGAGTCAATTAGCTCTAATTCTCGCAACACGCACACTTTTCGACTCGCCTTGCGTAGCGAAACCGTCCTTCTTCTAACGTTGTCTATCGTTTCCCTCATACCTATGTAAGAACTACCAACTACGTGCCTTTAGTCACGTAGGCACTCTTAAATGTAAACGAACCACAGAATCACGACGTACACGGTTTTTCTATTTTCAACTGATTTCTAATTCGAATGACTTTAGGATATTACAATAAGTATCTAGTAATACGACTTCCCAACCGATGTAATTATTGCAATGATTGTTAAATTTCATAACAATTTCCTATCCATGTTAAACATATTACGTATATGTGCATGTCTAGTATTTGGATTAGTTGCTCTACTTGCGGTAGTTCGCCATTCTGGATCATCTAGACTCAACAAAGGTGCATTCAATTTATCCATGCCTTAAAAAGCTCTGTAGCGGCACAAGTGTTAGAACTTGCTTCAAACCATGTTGTTGTTTTGCTTCGAAATATCAAGAGGTATTGTAAGGAATATAAGCTCCGGGCAAAGCAATGGCACATTGGTAGTCTCATATTGGTAGTCTCATTGTTCGATCCCCTACAGCTCTTATTAAGGAAGATAGAGGCCTGTGACAGTATTCAGCTTGGCCAACTTTGAACAGGGCATATTGATAAGCCAGAGTAACTCACATACAAATTTTTTTTTCTTTTTTTTTACGTGGAGAAATCCTCATGGACACTCCGCTGTTCCAGTAACTGCGTAACAGCACAGTAGTGTCGGACTCTTACCAACTAAAGCTCCACGATGACCACCCGACGCGTATGACAGGGATGCTCCAGGATTCTCTTATGAATTAACTTCAGTTGCACCCACTTCACGCGTTCTCTAGTTCGAGCCGGCTATTGAGTAGGCGTTAGGGGGATGTCGTTGCCCCTAGTGCTGTCACTTCTTCTGGTCGTAGTCCGTTGGGGTGGAGGCGGGGCGGCTCTGGGTCGTCTGACTGCCATCCTTCTCCATCGTCTTATCCTGCAGGGTTGAAAGTTTTTCTTTCTCTCCCTTTCCGCTCGCTCCTTCGCGAGCATAACTCGCTCGCAGAAGAGGCGGACGGTCTCGTATTCCTGTGACCCTCTCAACATCGCTTCCACAATCGCTGAGGGGGCCAACGTTTCTCCTACGGCGTGCCGCAGGGTGTAGCGGAGCAGCTCCCACGCCGGACAGAGCTCCAGGGTGTGCTGCGCTGTGTCCCTGCCCTCTCCGCAGTGGTGGCAGATGTCTGTCGTATCTCGCCGTTTTCTCTTCAGGAACTCGCCGAACACGCCGTGTCCGGTGAGTACTTGTGTCATCCTGAATGTGAGTGGGAGGCCGTGGCGGCTCCTCCATGCCTCCCAGTTTGGTAGGACTGCATCCGCGCCTCGGTGTTCGCTTCTCCCGTTGATCAGTTGGGATCGCCACAGGTTCCATGTGTCCTCTTCGACGGTTCCTGTGTCGTTTGAAGCCGCCTGCTCGGTGGGGTCTTCTCCCGGGTGCCATTCTCTCCGGCGGGTGTATCTCTTTTTGAGCGCCAGCGCCCGCAGCTCCCACGGGGGGGACGCGGCTAGGGTGGACGCCGACGCGTGTGTCACGTAAAGTCGGTACTTGTGTGGTAGTAAGAAGGCTGAGTCGTAACCCAACTACTTATTTTCCTTTATAAAACTTTATTATAAATGTTCACACTTACAAAATAATACCGACCTGGAAAAAAGGGGTTATATGAGTACAGCAACTAGAAGAAGAACAAGAACTGCCCGAGCTGGGTGAAGTCTCGGTTTATATACGTTTTGGTTTTAGGATGTTGAGGGGCTAGGTGTAGGTTATGATGTAGAAAGTGTCCGAAGGTCAGGAGTCCATATCCTATCTCTGATGTGGACTGAGGTGCATCACAGCCTTGGTGTATGTTATGATGATAAGGTGGTGATGTATCCAAAAGTGTCCAAAGGTCGGGGGTCCATATCCTATCTCTGATGTGGACTAAGGTGCGTCACAGTCTTGGTGTATGCTATGATGATAAGGTGGTGATGTGTCCAAAAGTGTTCGAGAGTCGGCCGTCGATGTATTATCACTGATGTAGGTTGAGATGTGATTGATGTCACACGTGCGACACCGTCCGGTATCCCCTAATGATTCTGATGGCGGTCATTCTGTGCAGTCTTCTCAGGAGCAGAATGCTGCGACGGCTTTCCATCAGGTCGTCCGCCCATACTGGGGCCCCGTACATCACTCGTGACCGAACGACGCCCTCGTAAAGTCGGCGCACCGCGTCTCCGGCCCCGCCGATGTTCGGTAGTGGGCCGCACAGGGCATTGGCAGCCGCTGACACCTACGGGATCAGTGAGTCGAAGTGTGGCTCGAACGTCCACTGGCTGTCGATGGTGAGTCCCAGATACTTCATCTGTGATCCCACCCGGACGGTTTTACCTGCCATGTTTATGCATAGGCCGGGCGGTGGTGTCCCTCGCCTCTTCCTGTCAAAGAACCAGGTGGCCTCCGACTTCGCAGGGGAAACTCTCAGGCCCAGTTCGTCCACGGCACGGGTCGCACAGGCCGTTGCGATTCCGCCAATGCGCAGCGTCTCGTGCCAGCCACGACCCTCGACCAGGATTAGGGTGTCGTCCGCATAGCATACTATGGCCGCGCCTGGGGGTAGCGGGCATCGTAGTACCTCGTCGTACGCAACGTTCCATAGTATGGGGCCCAGCACCGAGCCCTGCGGGACGCCACGCTCAACGGATCGCTTTTTCTCTCCTTCCTTACTGGTGTAACACAACCACCTGTCGTCGAGGTAGGCTCGGATCAATCGGACGAGGTAGCTGGGAACCTCGAAGTGCTCCAGGGCCGTCACTATCCTGTCCCATGGCATGGTGTTGAACGCGTGGACGATGTCCAGGGAAACCGCCAGCGCCACGCCTTTCCGGGAGACCATGTCCTCCGCAATCGCTCGTACGCGTCTGACCGCGTCAATCCTCGAGCGCCCCTTCCGGAAGCCGTACTGGCTTTCGTGCAAACCTGGCACTTGGCCCGCTATGTGTCGTTCCAACCGGGCGGCGACTACCCTCTCGAGTAGTTTGCCGACCTCGTCCAGTAGGCATATCGGCCGGTACGCTGACGGCGAGGTCGTCGGTCGGCCCTCTTTATGGAGCAGGACCAGCCTCGCCTTCCGCCACGCCCGGGGGTAGACTCCCTCCCTCAGGCATCTTGTGAAGAGGTGCCGGGGTCTGGGGGCCGTGACCCCCATCACTTCCCCCCAGATCCGGCCAGGGATTCCGTCCGGGCCCGGTGCCACGTTGCGGGCGGTTATTCTTCTGGTTGCCTCACATATCTCCTCCTCCGTGACTTCCCAGTCGTCCCTCCATTCCAGCGGTCGTGTCGTTTCCCGTGGCCGTTCCGCCGCTCTGTTTTCTTGTGGGGGAAAGAGCGTTCCGGTGATCCGCGTCAGCAGCGCAGGTTCCATTTCCGCCGTTGTCAGGGGGTCCTTCGCGCGTAGTTTCTGTGTCACCGTCCTGTATGGCCTCCCCCATGGGTCCGACTCGACTGTTTCGACCAGTTCGGACCAGGCACGGTCCTTCGCTTTTTTAATGTCCCTTTGTAGCGAGCGCCGTAGCGCGCGGTACGTCCGGTAGCGCAAGGAGACTTCTTCTTCGTCGCGTCGTCGCCAGCGGCGGGCCCTGAGGTACTGTCTTCGAGCCCGGACACATCTCGTCCTCAGTTCCGCGATGTCGGGGTTCCACCAGTAAACTGCTCTGCTTCGCACCGTGCCCGGTGTGGCTCGTGGCATGGATGCGTCGCAGATTGCTATCATGGCTTGGCGGAGGTTCTCGGCCTCCTCTTCCACGTCTGCTTCGGTCGTCGTTGTTGAGGCCTCCCAGCTCCAAGCTGCTGCTATAGCAGCCGCCCGGAGTAGATCTTCATTCCTCTCCTTTATTTTCCATCTAGGTGGTGGGCGAGCGTGTCTCCCCCTCGGCGGGCCGCGCCCGTCGTTTGTCGTCGGCATTCCAGGTCCAGGTGCGTCCACCTCCATGAATATGTAGAGGTGGTCCGACAGCGTCTCGACCCCTTCGGCCACTCTCCAGCCTGAGATCCGCCTGAATGCCTCGGGGGAGGCCCATGTTATGTCAACAATGGAGCTCCCTCTGCACGTCACGCAGGTACTGGTCGAGCCCCTGTTCACTAACACAAGTCCAAGTCCCGCGGACCAGTTTGATAGCATGCAGCCGCTCGCGTTGGTCCTGGCGTTCCCCCATTCCGTGGAGTGTGCGTTGAAGTCTCCCAGGACGAGCACTTGTCGGGGGAGTCGTCGCCTGACGCAGTCGCCAACTCCGTCTAGGAATTCTTCGAACGCTGCCTGTCCGCTGTTAGGTGACACGTACACCCCCACCACCATCATCCCTGCCCACTCGACCGCGGCGTACCCGTTGCCGCGTTCCAGCAGGGCTCCGTGGGCGAACGCCCCGGGCGTTGATGTCCAGGTGACGGCAACCATTCCGTCCGTGTCTCCGACCCACGCCGGGGCATCCAGAACTCTGTATGGTTCCGCCACCACCGCTAGGGCGACCGTGCTCTCCCGGATGGTTTGGTGGAGCAGGTCTTGTGCTCGCCTTGACCTTCCCAGGTTAGTCTGGAGGATGCTCATTCTCAGTTCTTTGGTGCTCTTTCCTTGTTTGTGGCTTCCTCCGTGCCTACCTCCTTTTTCGCGCGCTTAGGGTCGCTTTGCGACGGGGAGCCTTTCGCGCTGCCTCTTGCAGCCTTTCTTCGAGGGGGCGCAGCCCGTCCCTCCATCCTGTGCACCGACGGTGCTCCAAGCGCCTCGCAGAGCAGGTATTTCGGGCTCGCAGTAGTGCATGCTGTCGCCTGGTGCTCTGGTTCGCCGCATCTGAAGCACAGGTGCCCCTTGTCCTCCTTGGCGGTGCAGGTCTTCCCCGTGTGTCCTATCCCAAGGCACCTGTAGCACTGTAACGGTCTCCGTTCGATGGCTTCGACCATCGCCGTCGACCAGCCTATGGCGACTTTTCCAGCCTGGGCCCGTTTCCTCACTGCACTGGCAGGGCCTCGTATCCATACGGTGCCAAGTCCGTTCCGGGCGGGGCGGATTTCTCCCAGCCGGATGTCCTCCGGCTTGCAGCCGCTCTCCCTCGCCAGGGTGTTCTGGATTTCCGCCTTGGTGGCCGCTATGTCTATCAGGGACACCCTTGCCTCCGCGGCTCGGAAGGGGGTCGCCACGCGGACCTCGTTCGGGTCCAGAGCCCGCGTCAGCTGTGCTGCGAGCGCTGCGGCCTTCTCCCTTCCCTGGTCCTCAGGGACCTCTAAGATGACACCTCCGGTGATGGTCTTCCGCATCCTCATCGTGTTGATGCCGAGATCGGTCAGGGAGACGCTGTCCTTGGCCGCAGCCACCACTTCCGCGTAGGATTGGCTCGATTTGTCCGTCAGGGTGATTGTTACCGCTGACGTTCGCGGTGCGCGCGGGAGGGGCCCCCTGCCTCCCCCTCTTCGTGCGTTCTCCAATCCTCTCTCCGGAGTTTTCCTCTGGCTCTCCGCCCCTGTCTCGGGGATCAGCTTCGCCGGCTGCTTCTTCCCTGCCTCCTTCTTCTTTCCTCTTCTTTTCCTTCCGACGGTCTGCCATTCGGTGACAGCCGTTCGGCCTCCCTTGAGCGCTGGGGCGCTTGGGGCTCCAGGCTCCATCCCTCTCGTGTTCGCGGCAGGGGCGACCTCCTTTCCTTCTCCTTTTTCTGCTCCCTGCAGTTGTTCCTCCAGTCGGTGCAGCAAGGACCTCATCTCCTCTACATGGTGCTCGACTGCAGCGAGACGCGCCCTGTAGCTGCTCTCATCCGCGGTGGGGCCCGAGGCCGGCTTTTTTCGGAGTGCCTCTACCGCCGCCTCCAGTGTTGCTATGCGTCCTTGCGCTATAGCGAGTACGTCGGTGACAGGGTCCGTTCTCCTCACTATCTCTGTCACGCCCGCGGTGATGGTTCTCGCCGCCTCCTTCAGGGTTTTCCCCTGCGTGCCCTGGTGGCTGCGGGGTGCCTCGGCAGCCTTGGCCACCTCGGCGGCCCGGCGAATCAGTTCGGCTCCTATGTCCGCCGTTGTGGCTGTTCTCATTACTTCAGCCGGGTCCGCGGGGAGTTCGGGGGATTCGTTGGCCTTCTTTCTCTTCGCTCGGGGTGCTTCTCTGGCGGGGGTTTCCTCCTCCTCTGTTGTTTCCTCAGTCTATATTCCCTCCTTGTACAGCGTGAAGCGGGAGGGTCCCTCCTTTGGCGGCATCGCCTTCGTCACGCTCCAGGTGCTAACGTGCGGCGGCTCCGCAGCCAGTTCCGTTTCCCTCCGTCCCCTAGCGTTTTCCTCTACCTCCTTCTCTTTCGCCATGGTTGCGTCCGTTTCCCCGTTGGGCAGGAAATGTCGCTCGGTCAGCACTTGCCACTCTGCCAGTCGCTGTCACTTTCAAGTGGCCCGCGCAACGCGCTTCGGCGCACGCGCCAATATGGCTGCGTCTGGGTAGTTCCTCAGGTAGCCCGTGTAGCGGCGCTGTTGTCACGCGTCCTAATATGGCTACTCCACCGTCCTAACCTCACACTTGGTATGTTTTGCTTTAACTCCTCCTTGTCCAAGCCGGACTACCCGCATCCACAACCGTTTTGCGCTCACAGGCACTAGTCCTCCATTCTGGTTACCTCCCTTGCCCAGGCTCTCCAGTTTACCGGAGATTTCGGTTACGCTCGCAGCTCCGTCCTCTCTACGTCTGCCTCCCATGTATCCCCAGCCTGTGTTGTAATGGATCAGATGATACTGGAGTCATAGACTCGATTTCAATGATAAGTGTATTTAAATTTTCGAATGTAAAGAGCTCGTTACCTGCGACACGCCTGAAATGTCGTTTGAAGGACTTCACTGCAGCTTCCCATAGCCCTCCGAAGTGAGGTGAGTTGGGAGGAATGAAGAGCCATTCGAT
>NW_022885541.1:0-25538 GCF_011952205.1 Bombus bifarius
AATCACATAGAATTGTACCTTAGAGATGTCGATATAATGGGACACACGTTGTATTAGGAATCAATCTCCAGACAAAAACTGCCTAGTAACGGCGTTTGGATCTTTCTCGATGTTTCCAAAGAGTATACAACAAACTTTTGACAGAAACTGCCTAGCAACGACGATTGGAACCTTCTCGATGCCTCCAGCGAGCATATAACAAACAAATGCAGTCGTATAGCGAAAAAGATTTTCATCAGATATTCATTCGTGTGATCGCCTTGGAAAGTGATACATCGAGCAATTTACCGAGTGTCTCAGCAATCGTATTTTTGTGTTTAAAATTATTCTACGCATAGTAAAGAGTTATCCCATTGACCGTGGATTCGTTTGAACCCCGGAACATTGTTAATAGCGTTAATTAAATTCATTATTCGTAAAACCTATCAATCGTTAATCTCATTATTCGTTAAATTTATTATTCGTAAGACATATTATTCGTTCCTCTTATTGTTCGTTAAACTTATTATTCTTTAATCTAATTATTAGTTAAACTTATCGTTTGTTAATCTTATCATTTATTAAACTCATTATTCATAATATTTTGTAAAATCTTGTTTATTCGCGTAAATATATTCTCTGTTTCGTAAAACAATGGCTAATTCAAACGAAGAATCGTTACGCGCCTTAAATCCTAATGATAACCCGATATCAGAAGTGGGATCAAGCCCATGTGTCACCTTGGAACAACTCATGAAAATCATGGACCGGATAACTCAGCCGAGGGAGCAAAGACCGAGTACGGAACCTAAGGATGTAACGTTACCACGTTTTGACCCTGAAGGCACGGGCGCTGATCCATCCGCGTGGTGCTCATATACAGATGTGATTTTGAAAGACTACCCGATACAAGATAGTGCGTTACTTTCCGCTCTAAATCGCGCCCTAAAGGGGTCTGCTGCGCATTGCCTTTCACAAATAGTGCGCGGTGGAAAGCTTTCCTGGCCAACGTTTAAGGAACAATTCCTTTCGCGTTTTGGTGGCAGAGAGACAGCCGCCTCGGCGTTAATAAGGATATCCAGAGAACGACCGTCGGAGACCGAAACCCCAGGAGCGTATGGTAGTCGCCTCCGTTCCATATTGCAGATGAAGTTGCAAGATCTAACGATGCCCGAAGTAATCAATGCCTTTGCCCTTTATATGCTAAGCTCACAAGATCAACGCTTTCGACGACTAACGCTCGCAAATAATATCAAGACGGAGGACCAATTTTATGATGAAATGAGAGTTCTTCCTTACAACGATCAGCCGACATCTTCGTTAGGAAATTCATCGGGGGAACCTGAAGCCAAATTACTGGTAATTGACTGGTAATGAAACGATACTGACTGATATAAACATTATATTTTATAACGTGTGTGTATGTTATATGCGTATTCAGACGAACAGTTTACATTTCTGTGTCACATGCCACGCAAGATGAATATCGATCAATCACAGTTCTGAATTTTTGCAAATTAGTGGATATAAGTGTTATTAATATTTGTTTATACAAAGCACTTTCTACGAATAAAGGAAATAAGCGAAATAAATCAAATTTGAGATGTTATCCTGAATAAGAAACATGTAACAAGCATATATATTACTTTATCATGCTAAAAATTACTTCTAGTGTAATAATAATTGTCAGACCGTTTTGGAGACCAGTGGTTCATTCGGTGCAATCATCCAGTAAACTGGTCCTGAGTGATATTTGCCATGGCCGAACTTCAGGAACAAACTTGCAAAGTTTGTGCAATATGTAAGTTGTATACAAATTCAAAATTTCAGTGGCAAAATGCCAGCTTTTTAGAGATTAATGAAGGTGCACTAGAAAAATTAAGTGAAGGAGCAGAAGATTCTCAAATCAACAGTGAATCGCGTGCTTTGCTTGTGTATGAAATTAATTTTGAATTTATTTCGTCCACAATTATTTGGCATGAATTGTTGTTTGCTATCTTTAGTGCTAGCAAAAGTTTACAGAACATCGAAAATTTAATTTCACCTGCGATCTCAGTTTAGCCATACATCTCCTAAAAGGATTAAAAGATTTTTTTACAAATTTTCAAAATAATAGCTATTTTAGAACAAGGGTAGTGGAAATACATAAACATTTTGTTAATAGCGACGTGTATGTACTGATAGGAACTAATATCTGAAGAATATCTGAATGTCTTGAAAAGCTTTTTAGAGTAGAAAATAAAGTACACTTTAGAAGTTTTGAATTGTGGAGTGAAATAGGTTTATATTTTTATTTATTCGGAAGTTTGTTTGTATTATTTATTGTATTCATTTTAATATATAAAACAAAATAACGAATGAAAAATGATAGAAAATAATGAAAAGAAATATTCAGAAAAATGTAATACTTTTCTGATCTTACAAACACAAACTTTAATATTCTACTTTTAGTTTCTAATCTAAAAAATTCTCTGCCGTAATTAATTTTTAAGGCGCTGAATACTCATATCGCTATCGTTTATCATCGAAACATCTATGTATTTTTGTTTAGTCTTATTCTAAAGTAGCCGTTATCTCAAAAGGAGGGCAAAACTGTAAATCATAAAGTCATATCGTCACATCTTAATTAAAAATAAAGCGACATATGCGTCAGTTGCTACCGGATCAATGCCCTAACGTGAACCTAACTCTTATATTTTATTCATAATATATGTAGGTGTGATAGAGCGAATGGGTATTACGGGAGATTGAAATATTATTTAACTGCTAGGTAAAAAGAGACGTTCGCTTAAACTCGCTGACTAAGCTCCCTTGTCTTCTATTGAAAACTATTGACATCGCCGATAGCTCTGTGCCCTTAACCTTTGAGCTCGAGAGGAGACTCTCAGTTGTTACGGCGTTCCATGCTACAACTCCAGTGGAGAGTGAGAGGCGACTATCTCTGTTTATCCTACTTTATCTGTTACGACCGTTCGCGGAGAGACGCGGCCGCTAGGAGAACGCGTCAGCGAGAGGCGTAAATTCTTGCTACGATGATGTTAATCGACGCCGCGAAATAGTCGTTCCCCTATTTCGTTTAGGATAACAGAGGTGGTTTAATGAATGTAACACTGTATTAACAGGTTAACATAGAACAATATATTTTACAATAATATGATGAAGATGTTACAGAAATTTGACTCGACTTTGCGATATCTCTAGATAAATTCGTTTGCTCGTCAGATTTGTCGAAGTGTCACGTTTGACTCGTCAGAAGGAACTGAACTCCCTTCGATTATTTTCGTTTTTTCTGGAAGGCGACCCCCACTACGTTCGGATCACGCCACATTCTTTTACGCGAGGTAAAATAACGGCCACGAGTCGATGTTTCTGGAGGTCGCCCTGCTTAATGAACCATGCGCTTGCCACTACAATGTTTGTTTGCCGGGCAGCCGCGACGATCCGTCTGCGACGTTGTAGGACCGCGAGCGACGGTTAGAAAATACAGCCTGTGGTAAGCCTCGTGGCGTAACATTATCCGTATTTTATCTCTACACCCAATTGTATGTAATTGTACGCAAATATAAGAGCACAAAGCCTTTCGTTCAGTCGTTATCTCACCTCACTTGTATTTCGAAACAAACTGTAGAACAGACGGACAAACGAACGAGCGAATCTCAAATAGACGATTCTGAGAGTGTGTGATAACAAGCTTTCAAGCTGCACTCAAATTTTTTTTTTTTTTTAATATTCAATTTGTACTTTAGAATTTGTTCAGCTGGACATTTGGTAAATTTTTCTAACTTAAACTCTCAAATGGATGCACAATTTCAGTGTACTTTCGAGAGCAAATGTCACAAGAAATTCTCAAACTGGCTTAACGATGCTCTAGAAAGAACCAGCCACGGAGCAGAGAAGACGATGAACCTTTTGGTAGAAGGATTATGATCCTCGGTACTTATCTCACAACTATCAGAAAACTACGACTGTCGTGACAAATTATTATTTACAAGTATATGATTCACAAATTATTATTTGTGAAATGTCAAAGCGTCGGAGAGATTCGAATGCAGAGCTCGAGAAAGGGAATTTTTAAATGAATGAGAAAGAAGAGTTTGAAAATAAACTTCCAAAATTGACGGAATATTTTTCAGTAAATATTTTTCAATCGATGAAGCAGAAACATATATCGCAATTCGCAAAAAGGTAAATTTTAGAGAAGAGGCTTTTTAAAATTTTCGAAGAGAATTTCAACGAGTCATTTCAATAACATTATCAGACTGACTAAACACAAGATATACAAGATATATATTCGCGAAAGCAGTATGACCTTCCACTTATAGTGTCGCAAACAACTGAAGATATGAAATTATTATCGTAAAACTAAGGTCAGGGCGATACCTAATAATTTTGTCCTGTAGCGCAAAACTGACGGAATTTTAAATTTACCGTTTTATATGATAGAAAGAAAAGCATAATGTAGATTTGCTATTCAATAAAAGCAAATTCGAAATTCTTTTTAGTTGTGCCACCATCAATACCAAGTAGCGATATAAGAAATCTAAAAATCTTGATAATGTTAATATTTTCGATGAAAGTAGAACTACGTGCGTTTAGCGGTTCCGTTCTACCGAATGGCGAACAAGCCATCGTGAGTTGTGCTTCTATATCGCAAATGAAATACGGTAGATGATGCTTGCCTTAGCAGAAGTGTTTGTTGTATCGCGTATTGTAGTTACATTTTCTCCTAGACCTTTAGTTTTTTGAATAAACTGAGAAATGTAAGAACAAATGTTGCGTCTGAGATGCTTTTTCGCTCTAATAATTATTTAAACATGTTTAAATGTTCATAATGCAATAACAATACATATCATTTTATTCGGGAGAGTCCACAGAATTTTTTTGTCTCAGCCGTAACTCAATAGCTGCTACTATAAGGAGATAAAATATTTCCAAAGTTGAAAATTTCCGATTTTCTTCAAAATTGACTTTTTCAAAAATTGTGAGTTATAGGAAAAAACGGTTTGCAAATTCGAGTGTAGCTCGCAAAAGTCTACAAGAATCGCCTATTGAAGGTTGCAAAATTAAATATGTGTCGAACAGTGTTATCAACCGAGCACGAAGAAATTCGATTTTCTTGAAAATGAAGCTTCATACGGAAAGATTTTATTCCACATTTTTCTCTTATTTTTGCAGGTAGAATAACTTCCGTCTACTTAGTCGGAGACTAACCAAATTTACATGTTTCAAACAGATTTCCAAGATCAATTTTCTCGAAAACAAAGTGTATTATTCTTTATGTCCTTCTTGTTTTTCTTCGTACAAAACTGTTTTTCGTTTGTTGATGTTATTTGGCCGGACCTTATATTTCACATATTCTAACATACTGTATTCATATAAAAATTCGCAGTATAATAATCGTTATTTTCGGTGTTAAAATCATTATTAAATATTCGTTTAATTAATCTTAAAATTGTGATACAATTACGAAAAACTAACAAAAGAATCATGTCTAGATTTTACAAGGATGTCACGAATTATATATGTCGGAGATGAAAGAACACCGGAGCCTTTGGAATTTTTGATAATCCCGCAATATTGTAACCTAGAGTCTATTATAGCTGTAATTAAACAATTGTAGTTATTCAATCCGATTGTAATTGTTCGAGAGTTGTGATAATGAACTTGGGCTCGAGGCGACAGCCAGTCGCCGAACGTAGCCGCGGTCACGGGATGAACGCTTTGTCTAACAAAGGTATGGAGTAATTCTATAGCTCTCCTTAAAAGAAATATTCGTGGCGACACGCGACAGTAAACATTCCAACGGTCTCTGTCCCGTAGCTCGCCACACGCAGACCTTATTCTTCGAGTAAGATGATTGCCAGATGTCGATGCGTCTCCGCAGTACATGTTCGGCTAGCTCGAGGGCCCGTTATAAATCTTAAGGTTTAGTTAACTAAAGTCCTTCAAACAGACAAACAGTCTTTGTCCCAACTACGGGAAGATAGGGGAGACATATTTTTCAACGAGCGGCGTCTCCCACTAGCAACTTTCCCTCGAGGGCGGCTAGCATCTTTTTCTAACCACCGATATGGAGATTGATCAATTAGCAGCAACGCCAATTTCCCTTACTTTCTGAACGAAGGCTTTTCTCGACGATTCCGATGATCTCGTGTCCTTAGACACACCCCATTATAGTTTTCCTCTGTGGCATGATCGGGACGGGAAAGACATTCTTTCTCGCGATCTCATTGATGAAAGGAGTAACTCTTTACGACCAGTGAATATTACGCGTCCGACTTAGATTTTGTGAGTACGTTCATCTATCATCCCGTCGACCGCGGATTCGTTATTGAACCTAGGATCATTGTCATTAGTTTCTCGATTACCTACTCTACCACGGTTACTTGTCCGGTTCTATAATAATCGTATTTGCACTAGTCAATGTCTTCTCTATTGCATAACGACAACGTGTAACCCAAACGAAGATTCGTTTCACGCCCCTAACCCTAATTCTAATGTAAACCCGACATATATTTTGTATGGCGCGTGCTATCATTTTGTTATCTCAAATTTATCTTCTATTTATATTTCTTTACATAATTTTCACAATATATTTATGAATTAGATGTATTTTCATAACCTACTACTAGCGTTCTACTAGCGAGTTTTCACATGCTCAATGAGATATGTAGTATAGGAAGTGCATAAATATATATTTTTTATGTATCTTCAAACACGAACTAGAATATCGAGCATGTTATCATTTTCCTGTGGATTGTAAAATGATCAACCGTGGTTGATAAATTAACAAATTGTAAAAATTTGTCGATTTGTACTACGAGTGCGGAGTGCGAGTAGTAACGATAGTGAACACACAATTGAATACCCAAACGACAAAACTCCTGAGCTTTATACTTATTTTTACGTGGGTCCAAACTTTATCGATACGATATAGGCTCCGACCGCTCTGGGTTATTTAAAATATATGTCGGGTTAAAATCGGAATTTTGGGCGCGTGACAACTCTTCGCGTGGACTAGCCATCGTTTCACAAAGCCGAGATTATATGTACGCGTATATACAAGACTATCACAAAGCTTAACAAATAATTAAGTCTAATGAATAATAAATTTGATGAACAATGAAGTTAATAAATAATAAATTATACGAATAATTAAGTTTAACAGATAATAAGTCTAATGAATAATAAGCTTAACGAATAGTAAGATTAATGAATAATATGATTTACGAATAATGAATTTAATGTACACTATTAACAATGTGTTTGTTGGGTTCAAACGAATCCACAGCCAACGAGATAACTCTTTACTAAGCGTAAAAATAATCTTAGGCGCAAAATACGATTGACGAAAATGCTCGAGGTGTCACTCTCCAAGGCAATCGCACGAATGCCGGCCTCGTCTGAAATTTGATACGCACTCGTTAGAAGCATCGAGAAAGTTCCGAACGCCGTTGCTAGGCAGTTTCTGCTTGGAGTTTGGTTATTGATACAATGTATGTCCCATTGTATCGGCACCTCCGAGGTAACCTCACACGTGGCTAGGCCCGCTCTCGAGGCCGCATGCCGCCACAATCACACTTCTCGGAAAACCCATACAACCACTCGTCAGACCTCCGTTAGGCAAAACGTTTATCTCGTGACCGTGGCTACGTTCGGCGACCAATTGTCACCTCGAAGCCAATCTCGCTTATTACAAATCTTAAGCAATTACAACTATAATAAAATCTAGGCTAAGGTACTAGAGGATGTTCCCAAAATTTCCAAGGATCCTTTCCCCAAGGACCCAAAATTTCCTTTTGATCGGTACCCTCTCGACGGGGGGAGTATGTTACGTCGCGTAACACTCTACCTAGCCGAGGCCACACACCGCGGGCAATGTGGCAACCAGATGTCTTCGGATACTCGCAGCGTATCCTCCATAGTTTCAAGGACCTTCCATAAATCTCATAGATTTCCTAGGAAAGGTCCTTCAAACAAAACAAACATCTGGTTCGGAAGAATTTCCAAAGACTATTGTCTACCACGGCTTAAATAAGGAAAGTTGGTTTTTCGCACGTACGCTGCAATTGTCCTCCCACTAACCACTTTCTCTCGAGGGCGGTTAAGACCCTTCGTTTAACCAATTAGAAACGAAGCCTATTCCCTCACTCTCCTAAATAACATCGGCACCAACAAATCCGATGGTCCCGTGCGCTAGACACACCCATCCTTAGCTTTCCTCCGACACATCGTCGTCTCCCAGTACAGTACTGATTTTACATCCTTCGAACGGTCAACATCCTTCCACCGGGTATACACACCCGCAGATCAGTCACTCGCTCATCTCGTACATACGCATCAGCGTAACTGTCTTCGTTATAAGTTGTTGGAATAAACGGTGAAATATAACTTACTACTGTGTCATATTCATTTAACCACCTCTGTTATCTTAATCGAAACAGGGGAACGACTACTTCGCGGCGTCGATTCACCGAATCGTAGCGAGAATTTACGCCTCTCGCTGACGCGTTTTCCTCGCGACCGCGTCTCTCCGCGAACGGTCGTAACAAATTGATAATATTGTATTTGTTGCATAGTATTATAAGCATTAACTCTAGTATTTAGTAGTTCATTACATGTCTAGCATATATGTTTATATTTATATGTAACTCTCCAAGTTGATTGATTAAAATATATTTATATATACATGTATATCTGGTGTTTCAATTATTTCCCCTTTTGTAGTTATTCTTATTTCCCGGTTTATTTGTTTGGTTCGTAACTCGTTCAATCCGTTGGCTGGTTTCATTTATTATTTCTTTTTATACTGATTGGATTTATTAGTTGCCCTCGCCTTGTTAATCCTTCCTTTAGTTTCGTAGCGCCGTGTGTTCGTTTGTGCATTCAAATCTTTATTCGCGCGTTTTGCATGGGATAGTTTTCTTGTTCTCGTTACGGCGCGTGCGGAGCGTGGGACGTGACAATATGTACGCGTATATACAAGACTATCACAAAGCTTAACAAATAATTAAGTCTAATGAATAATAAATTTGATGAACAATGAAGTTAATAAATAATAAATTATACGAATAATTAAGTTTAACAGATAATAAGTCTAATGAATAATAAGCTTAACGAATAGTAAGATTAATGAATAATATGATTTACGAATAATGAATTTAATGTACACTATTAACAATGTGTTTGTTGGGTTCAAACGAATCCACGGCCAACGAGATAACTCTTTACTAAGCGTAAAAATAATCTTAGGCGCAAAATACGATTGACGAAAATGCTCGAGGTGTCACTCTCCAAGGCAATCGCACGAATGCCGGCCTCCCTTGAGGTTGTGCTGTTTGATCATCGATATTTCGTTTTCTTTTGAGGTATAGTAGCAGGTGGGTAACTGAGCCGCATATTGCTCCTAATAGGGCGATTCCACATCCGTAAGTTTCACGTAACTGGTATCCATGTATGGCTATATCTATTATCGTCTTGATTAGTTTAAATATTACAAGTATTCCAAATATTGCTGCACTGACGGTTCCAAATTCCATGAAACCAATCCATAAGCTTGATATGGTATTTTTTGCTATTGTCGTTAATGTGTTTTCGTCCATCATTCCCAGAATGTTTACTGTTCCAGGGACGATTGTTTTTCCTGTTGCTCCTCTGGCCAATGTGTTCAAAACTGCAGATTTTTCTGCCGGGAACATGACGTGGTCCCGAAGTGCATCAAGGTCCTTTTGGGTGTATATTCCGCTCGTGGCCAACGACGATGGTGCTGAATATTGCCACGTTTGACGTACATCCGGGCGGAGTTCCTGTGGTGCAATTGTTTCCATGGGTTTTGGTACGAATTTGTGCCAGAGTCCGTCGATATTGTATAGTGTAGGTAATACCGCGCTACATTCTCTGTGGTTTCCGTGTTGCGTTAGAATGTGTGTTTTTGGCGTTAAAAATGCGGTGCGATTCCCTTGCCAAACGGGTAGCTCCGAGTAACATTCTGTTGTATGTCGTACCTTTACTTGTACCGGAATGCATTTGACTATGTGGACTGCTTCTCCTGCGATCAGGGCCATGTGTCCTGGGGTTTTGGTTATGGTATATGCAAATTCATCGGGCAGTAAGATTGCTAAGCTTAAAGCATTCTCTATTAGTTTCTTCTGCGTGGTACATCTTTGTGTCAATATATCATGGTACAATGTTGTCATTTGTCCTTTAATATGTTTCTCTACGTAAATGAATTTTGAGTTGACGTATGCGAATATGTCCAATTTTTCGACTGCTGTCTTTCTTTTGGAGATGAACGTATTTCCTCTTGTTGTTTCTAACAGGAACAATTTGGGATGTTCGGTGGATAGTAGGGTATATCCACACAGTGGCTGTTCTCCGGTTTTAGTCAGTGCAAATGTTACTTCCTGCGTTGTTAGTGCGTAAACTGGTTGTGCTGATTCTCTGTTGGTTTTTATTTCTTGGATCTTTGTAGCAATTCCTTCATATAGCACATCGTACTGATCAAATTTGCATGGTGAGGGTGGTTGTGGTTGCCAATAAGTGTATCCGTCTTCAGCGTCTAGACAGTTTCCTTCGCTAAAGGTACATACCGTTCCTGATTTCAGTAGAATTTTGTTCGCCTCGATCCGTACTGGCACGACTGCTGATTTTAAACTTATCCTCACTGTTGCTTGTACGACGACCTTTTCCCAGCTCCCGTATGGGTCTACATACTGTGTTCCCTGGCAGCTGCCGTCGTCTGTTAGCTTGCCGGCTAGGACAAGCGACCTTGTTTCTGTTGCATTATCCTTTAGGCCAACTATAAGGTTTTGTGGTCCGAGTGAAAACTTGCCGTCTTGGTGCATCCTTGCGCATTGTTGGGCGGTTGTTTCATGGAGGTATTCGGCGAATCCGTTATGCACTGCCGACGTGTGAGAGTGCATGCCACAGTAATATACAATTCGAGTTATTTGCACCTTGCATTGCCTTACGTTGGTAAATTCAAATTCTGAGAGTTGAAGTAATTGTATATAAATATCTTGGGTTTCAGTCAATGTAGGCTGTATGCTGCAGTCCCCGATGGAGTTTAGAGAGATAGTGGTAACATTGAGGTGGTTGCCATTGCAGTCATATCCTACCAGGCCGTGTGTTATTTTGATGAGGGTGAGTACGATGACTAGGCAGTTCATCTTCCTATCAACAATTTATTAAATCGTGTCTTACTCTCGGGTTTATTAGAAATAAGAATAACCTTTTATTATTATTATTAATATATAAAAAAAAAGTTTATATGTTTTTTTTGTGTGTTGTTTTTTTTTTTTTATTATTATTTTTTTTTTTTATTACAATTATAGCTTGTCTTTGAATATATATATATATATATATATGTGCGTGCAATGGTAAATATGACGACTTATTTTACGAGTCACTTAGATTATCAATAGATATCGCCTACTTTACAACATGCGTGTATGTATATATTGTTAAACATTAGGTGAAAGTTATATGCACAGTTATAAATGTCATTTGTTTACAGGTGGATAGCGAAAGTATTTGGTTTCGTGAGTGGCGTACAGGTGCTTTACAGTTCTATGGTACGGATTGCTATTCCTTGGAATAAAAAAAAAATTCTTTCGATGTCTGTCAGATTTTTGTAAACGAACATGCATGGAAGGATTTTCTGCAGAGATTCAAAATGCTCTCTGGATTCCTCGTGAAACGTCTGGACAACATCTACATGTTCTTCCATCCGTCGTTCAGAGAATGGTTGATGAATTCGCCATCAGTTCTATACACACATACAAAAATAGTTAATATATATATATTATATATTTTTTTTTCTTTTTTTTTATATATATATGTTTCATTCGGACCTGTTCCTTGTATGAATACTGTATCTCTGTATATAATATAATATATATAATATGTTATGATTATGTTAGTTGTTATTTATTATATGTATTTTCCTTAACTCTCTCCCCTTTTTTTTGTTGTTGTTGTTTTTTTTTTATTAGTACCTAACATTACTATTATGATGCTGTATTACATTCTATTGGCTATTATTTGGATGTGAGCGCGACGAATTTTTCAACATGGCCGCTCGCGTGTATCTTTGGTATGGCGTTGGTTTAATGTCAACAGTAGCGTGTCGTTGAAATAGTTAATTAATTGTTAATCACTATAATTTTACTTAGTAATGTTTTTGTAATATTGTTTTGTGTTTCATGATATTGTGTGTGTCAATACCGTGTGCTACCTTAATGTGATAGCATGGATTGTATTGTTATCGAATTTCGATAGTCATTGTTTTGATTATACGTGACTTGCATTTATATAAGTCTTGTTTAATTTAGTTAATGTTTTTTGTGTATTGTGTTACCAGATATTTTGTGTAGCGTAACTTTATTCTTTTGCACCGAGTTCAGTCATGTTGTTAATATTTAGTTAGTCTATCTTGATTAATTTCTAACCTATTCCTGTGTTTATTAACCTTTCTTATTTTCCCTATTAATTTATTATTGCATGTACTTGCTATTTGCTATTATTTTGTGTATGATATGAATTGGTTTCTTTATTAGTGATTAAAATCTACTTGTTAGATTAACACTGTCTGTAATTCTTCAGATTCTACTCTTTCGTTGCTGCATCACTTACCTGGATCGTTCCCGCAACATCATCCGATTCTTTGATATGCCTTGGATACTTACTACGGCTGCCTTCTACTACGGCTGCCTTCAATCGTCTTATATCTGTGGTCATAAAGGTGGTGTTTAATTTATTTAATTTAATATATACATATAATGCATTGTATGTGCGACCACTATTGTGCATTACAAATTAACATCACAATACTACGTAGATTAATACATAACCAAATATCCCTTTACTCCGGTTACATTTATTACTAACTCTCAATTAATCTATCTTGATTATTTTCTAACCGCTTTCTATACTTTATCAACTATTTTATTTCTTCTTGTTAGTCTGCGAAATTCATGCATGTACGCTTCCTTGTATGGTGATTAATTGTTCACGAGGTAAGTTGCACTTTCACTGTTTTAGTTATTCGTTGAACTAGCTCGTTTCACATTCAAACAGTAATTGGAGCACTTGTAATAAACTTCTTTTCTTTTCAGGTTTCCGCCATCTGTGTTGTTCGATGAACAGTGCAATGCTTCCACAGTATTTTTATAACATTTAGTACTGTTGTATTTTGCATTAAGGCAATTGAAGTTAATTGGTTCATTTATTTTTCAGCTGGCTGTTGTACATGGTGTTTCGCAAACAGAGATCCATAACCTATTTTGCACGTAAACCTTCTCGTATGACGATTACTTGTTCACAAGGTAACTTTCACTTTCACTCTTTTAATTTTATTGAATCAACACGTTGTATATTCAAACAATAATTGGAGTACACATGATAATTTTCCTTTTTTTTTTCGTTTTTAGGTTTTCGATATCTGTATTATTCGACGAACAGTGTCACACTTCCTTTTGATTTATCCACAATATAGTTATAACACTTAGTAACCTCGTATTTTGCACTGAGACAATTGAGACTAATTTATTCATTTATTTTAGGTAGCTGTCATACATTATGTTCCACGAACAACGATCCATAACCTATACTTGCACGTACACTTTCTTGTATGTTGATCACTTGTTCACAAGGTAACTTTCACTTTCACTAGTTAATTGTTCATTGAGTTAACACGTTTTATATTTAAGCAATAATTGAAACACATATAATAATTTTCCCTTTTTCCTTTTAGGTGTTCGATATCTGTATTATTCGACGAACAGCACTACAACATACACTACTGCACTACGTTGCCCACTGAAATCACTTTATTCATTGTTTATTTCGATTATGCGCTAGTTTTAGCTTGTTTAAGTGCACTGTTCGCGGAATCCCTTTTACTTCAATCTTGACGTTTTGGTTCTGCAGGATTTCTAGCACTTTATATGGTCCAGTATATTGATCGGAGAATTTTCCTTTACTGGGTTCTTTTAGTAAATATATCGAATCTCCTACTTTAAAATCCTGGGGGTTGATTCGTCGGTCGTAATATTCTTTTCATCTTAGTTTGGATTTTATTAAATTTTCTCTTGCCATTCGTTGTACGGTGTTAATTTTATCGAACAGGTCTTCGAGATATTCTGCGTATGTTGGTTCCATGTTCTCTTCGATTATTACTTCACCAGTAGGTTCTCTGGCTAAATGTCCAAAAACTAATTCGTGCGGGGAGAATTTCGTTCCTTCGTGTACAGAGGTATTATAAGAAAACATAGCTAATTCTACCCATTCGTCCCAATTTCTGGAATTTTCAATGTATAATTTGAGATATTCAATCAGTACGTGGTGAGATCTTTCGATTGAACCGTTACTTTGTGGATGATATGCCGTCGTGGTGTATTGTTTGATGCGGAATCTCTTTGCTACTTTCTTCATTAGTGAGGATGTAAAGTTCGTTCCTTGATCAGTGAGAATAACTCTCGGTGATCCGAAACGACAAATAAATCGCTTTACAAAAGCGTCCGCTATCTCGGCTGAAGAGATTCCTCCTAGTGGAATCCCAATTGAGTATTTTGTTAATAAATCTTGGATGGTTAATATATATTCATTTCCCTTTTGAGTTTTTGGTAATGGTCCTACAATATCCATACTAATTTTATCGAATGCTTTACCTGGTGTGTCTGTAAGTACCATTGGTTGTTTTGCTTTTATTCTTGTGAGTTTCTTTAATTGACATTCCTTACATGTTCTTACGTAATCTTGAATTTCCTTTTTCATATTTTCCCAATAGTAGTGTTGTCGTATTCTTTGATAAGTTTTGGTAATTCCTTTGTGTCCTGCTACGCTTCATTCATGTTTTTCTCGTATTATGTTGTTCCGCGCTTCCACAGGTGGAGTAATTACTTCTCCAGTGCAAATGGTGATGGATAAGGTTTTTTCCATAAATATTCCCTTTAATTTTCTGATTGTATATCGCCAGGGTATTTCCTCCAAGTTTCCTTTGCTAATGCTAAACGAAGTTAACTGTTTTTCATTTACTACGTCTATTAGAGATCTTAGCGAGTTTAATAAATTGTCTGGTGTTATTGGAATATTTCTATTTTCCTTTATCGGTAGGGATACAATGTATTTTCCGGAATCGTAATTCAATCTTGCTTTTTCTAACATTAAATCTTCATAACGAGGCAATTTTCCCGTTTCCTTCATTTCTAAGGCTCCTTTATCTATCGGTTTGCCGTGTATATCTATAAATACTACTTTATGGTCACTTACTCTTGCAATTGAGTCTCGGGTTTCCGAAATTTTTAGTTCCGCAATTATCGTAGGTCTCGTGTCCTTTTCTTGTTGTTGAATTAGTTCTGGAACTACAGTGGAGGTTTCTTTTTCGCTTGTCGTGTCCGTGTCTTCCTTTTCTCGATTGGTTATTTCTCTGTCTGTACTTACATTGATTTCTGTTAGTGCTTGGTCTAAATATTTTATGGGGGTTTCTTCTATTGTAAAATGTTTTCGGGTAAAACCCTTTCCTTGGTTTTTGGAATCACTGGGTTGAGGCAAGACGCGTGGTTTGGCTTCGAATACGGGAGAGTCTTCCGTTGACGTGTCTATTTCGAATCTTTTTGGGACAGGATAGCGAATCGGTGAGACTTCCTCTCTCTTTCTGATTGGTAAACAAACTTCTGGAGGGTTCCTAGATAATGCGTCTGCGTTTGCGTTCGCTCTGCCTGCTTTGTATACAATATCAAATTCAAAATCCGATAATTTGAATTTCCATTTCCAAATTCTAGAAGTAGGATCCTTGATAGAATGCATCCACACTAAAGGTTTATGATCTGTTACGATAGTAAACTTTCTTCCGTAAAGATACGGTCGGAAGTGCATTGCGCTGTAAACAATTGCCAGACACTCCTTTTCTATGGTAGTGTCACGTCGATTCGGGGTAATTTCACGTTCCGCACGCAAGGTGAGAAATTCGTACTTAAATTTTGATTGTTATTAGAAAATTTATTGAACACTGACAGAGTAACGATACAGAATGGTCAAACAGCACAGAAAAGAATGTTCTTACAACGACTCGAGAGGTACTTTTTTATATCAAGGACCCGGCTCCTGTGGAGGGGCTATCGCTGGATGCCGGTCACATAGGGTTTCTATTACTGCTTAGCCATCATTTTGCTGACCAAGGTATGTGAGGCATAACCATCCTTTCGTTGCGTTCTCACGACCACCGTGACATTCCCCCCTCCTTAGCTTCGCTTTGCTCCGCTAAAGCGTAAGGCTCTGGTGGGGCTTCTAAGTTGAATGATCCCCTCATCTTCGTCTTCGGTGATATTTTGGAAGGTGACCGTCCTTGGTACTGTTGATGTTTGATCGATCCTGTTTACGCGAGCGGTAGGGCAGAGTATTTTGATACGTACATTTTTAGGAAATGATCGGCGTAGACATTCGAAAAGTTTACATTTGTACATTACATATATTGTTCCTAGTCCTAGGGCTATGATTCCTAATATTTGTAGTGTGGATATGCCATATTCCTTCAATGAATTTATGCGTCGCTCAAATTGCAGGGTACTGATTTGTGTTTGTAATGTGTCGAGGTTGGCTTTATATTGGTTAAAATTGTGAGTTACTTTTGGAGCTGTTTCTAATATTTTCTCTAATATTGGAACATCTGTTTCTTCGAAGCTGTATATGCTATTCTTAAATTTGGTTTCGTAAGAGATATTTTTATGTGATCCTCCTATTTTCATAATATTATGATCGTATGTGATTATGCACCCGGTTTTACTGCTAATTAAGCTTGGTTGTCTAATTTCTAGGATTTTATGTGTCTTACATAACACGTCGATTTGTACATTTTTCGCAGGAATAATAATATAATGGTTTTCCGTCTGCAAAGGTACGAACGTCAATTCTTCCAGCTTGAAGACAGCAGTCGGGCAAGTTTTGACCGTCTGTCGATTAGTAATTAATTCTGATCTGCATTCAGGTGAATTGATTCTATTGTGACTCGGTTGAGTTCATTTACAAATGTGGATGATTGCCGTTCGTTTACAATATTTGTTTAAGTAGTGACTATCGACAAAGGTGTATTGTTCTGAGTCGGTTAGTATCAAATCAGTTTCTATTACAGGCGCAATGAATACAGAGTTTTGTTTGGAAGGTATCGGGTAAATTTTAGTTATTTTCCATTCATTGTTTTCCAAAAGCGGCACAATTATTGTATATATAAGTTTGTTATCTCTTATCCATACCTTTAGTTTGCTTAGATCTAGAATTAGTTGAAAGTTTTGAACTGAAGGTTCGATATGGTTAGTCATAAAGTTTTGTCTCGTTATTTGGTCAAGTGTTTTTAAGAATTGTTCGGGTTCTATAACTTGTGGGTTTATGATTCCTTGTTTCCCTAACATAACAGTGTTAAAAATTTCGTCGATGTTTATATGGAGTTCTGATATGGTAGATTCGGTTTGAATTAATAGGGAGACTAATATTTCGTTTTTTTCATTGTGGTTTTCAATCTTGTGTATATCGTTGGCTAAGTTTTCAAGTTGATTTGTTTTGGTATTGTCTAGCACGCGTTTGATGAGTGCGGTTTGGTTACTAAGAATTGTTTTTATTTTATTGTTGGAATCAAATAATGTATCGATGTTCTTGTTAATGAGTTCTAAATCGTTTTCGTCGAGAGTTCCGAATAAAGTTTTGGATACTGAGCCTATGACATTGAGCAATCCGCGTTTGCTTTTATAACGCAATAATAATTTGAGTTGCCGAGTCAGGTTTTGAAGATTTCTGTACTTAAATTTTAGGCTGCTTATTTCTGGTATGCAAGCGCAAGGTGGTTTACATTGACGGTCTATTAAATCTATTACGCGTTGTAATCTATTAACTTGGTCAATTGGATCGTTAAGGCCTACTATAAGGGTGATATCTATTTGTTTGTTGTACAGATAGCAATTGTCAATGTGTTCCAGGAATATGTTGGCGTAATTCAATGGTTTTACTTCTAGATCGCTTCTAATGTACTCGAGTGTTATGATGATCCATATTATGGTCTTCTTCCTGAAAGGTAGGGTTTTAGCCTGTTACCGTGGATTCTTTGCGTGTGACCGTTGGAATATTCGATAAGATAGGTGGGTGGATTGGATGAGAGGATTTCTGCAGGTCCTAGCCATTCGTGGTCTATGTACTGTATATGTATATAAGTTAAATAATTTTGTGTTTGTGCGTGCATGTGTGTTTAAATTATATTTATTATATATATATATATGTATGTATGAATAAGCTATAAAAAAGTAATTTTAAGGTTTTGAGTTTACCTAAATTAATTTTTTTCCTGGAAGCTTTTATTTGCTAACGATTCTATTAGGGATATTCTATTTATAAATTTTTATTGATCTTCTATTCTGGATTCTAATTTTTAATTTTTTATAGCCTGTTAAAACTGTATATGCATATAAGTTTAATAATTTTGTGTTTGTGCGTGCTTGTGTATTTAAATTATATCTATTATATATATATATATGTATGTATGAATAAGCTATAAAAAAGTAATTTTAAGGTTTTGAGTTTACCTAAATTTATTTTTTTCCTGGAAGCTTTTATTTGCTAACGATTCTATTAGGGATATTCTATTTATAAATTTTTATTGATTTTCTATTCTAGATTCTAATTTTTAATTTTTTATAGCCTGTTAAAACTGTATATGCATATAAGTTTTATAATTTTGTGTTTGTGCGTGCTTGTGTATTTAAATTATATCTATTATGCATATATGTATGCATGGACAAGATGTAAAAAAGTAAATTTAAGGCTTTGAGTTTACCTAAATTAATTTTTTTCCTGGAAGCTTTTATTTGCTAACGATTCTATTAGGGAAAATTTAGATTATAGATATGTATATAAAATTATAAAATTATATATTAAAAAAATAAAATAAATTTTTATAAATATATATATATATATATAAGTAAAAATTATGGATATAATTTTATATGAAATTATAATAAATTTATTAAATATAATTAAATAATGACAGGGAAAATTTAGATTATAGATATGTATATAAAATTATAAAATTATATATTAAAAAAATAAAATAAATTTTTATAAATATATATATATATATAAGTAAGTAAAAATTATGGATATAATTTTATATGAAATTATAATAAATTTATTAAATATAATTAAATAATGACAGGGAAAATTTAGATTATATAGAGAGAGATATATATATAAAATTATAAAATTATATATTAAAAAAAAAAAAATAAAATAAATTTTTATATATATATATATATATTTATAATATTTATATATATATAAATAATTAAAAAAAAAAAAATAAGTTTTTGAATAATTTTTTATTTACAATTTATATTATAGTAATTTTCATTTTTTTTAAAAAAAAAAATGGAAATTATTAAAATATAAATTATAAATTATTGAAAAATAGATTTAATATGAAATTTAATTTAAATTAAAATTTTATAGGTTAAAAATTTATTAAAATAAATTTTTATTATAAAATTTTTTATAATAAAATTTTTATAAATAGAATTTTTTATTATAAAAATAATATTTATAATTTTATATAATAAAAATATAAATATTAATTTTAAAATTGATATTTTTAAAAAAATTAAAATTTAAATAGTATAAATTTAAAAAATTATAATAATTATAAATTAATATATATATATATATTTATTCAAAATTTTTACAAATAGAATATTTCTAATAGCATCGTTGATTGGTTTTGGATGGAATATAAAAAAAAAATGTAAAAAAATTAAATATTTGAAAAATTGGGTTGTATGATGGATTCTGATCTGTAGTGTTAGAACGATTTTGGGTAAATAGTATATGTATAGTGTTTGTGTGTGTGTGTTTATACTTATTTATATCCGAAATTTTACAAATAGAATATCCCTAATAGCATCGTTTATTAGTTTTGGATGAAATATAAAATGTAAAAAAAAAAATATTTGAAAAATTGGGTTGTATGATGGATTCTGATCTGTAGTGTTAGAACGATTTTGGGTAAATAGTATATGTATAGTGTTTGTGTGTGTGTGTATTTATACGTATTTATATCTGAAATTTTACAAATAGAATATCTCTAATAGCATCATTGATAGGTTTTGGATATAATGGAAAATGTAAAAAAATTAAATCTTTGAAGATTGGGTTAATAGTATATGTATAGTGTTTGTATGTGTGTCGGGAAAATAGTATGAATATAGTGTTTGTGTGTGTTTATGCGTATTTACTATTAAAATTTTTATAAATATAATATTTTCAGTATCATTGATAGGTTTTGGATATAATGAAAAATGTAAAAAAATTAAATCTTTGAAGATTGGATAAATTAGAGTATGAATAGTTTTTATGTGTGTTGGGAAAATAGAATGTGCATAGTGTTTGTGTGTGTTTACATGTATTTATTATTAAAATTTTTGTAAATAGAATATCCCTAATAGCATCGTTTATTAGTTTTGGGTGAAATATAAAATGTAAAAGAAAAATATTTGAAAAATTGGGTTGTATGATGGATTTTGATCTGTAGTGTTAGAATGATTTTGGGTAAATAGTATATGTATAGTGTTTAGTGAACGTGTGTGTTTATACTTATTTATATGAAATTTTTTTAAATAGAATATCCTTAATAGTATCATTGATAGGTTTTGGATATAATGAAAAATGTAAAAAAATTAAATCTTTGAAGATTGGATAAATAGTATGTGAATAGTGTTTGTGTGTGTTTACGTGTATTTATTATTAAAATTTTTACAAATAGAATATCCTTAATAGTATCATTGATTGGTTTTGGATGGAATAGAAAATGTAAAAAATAAAATATTTGAAAAATTGGGTTGTATGATGGATTTTGATCTGTAGTGTTAGAACGATTTTGGATAAATAGTATATGTATAGTGTTTGTGTATGTTTGTGTTTATATTTATTTATATCCGAAATTTTTACACATAGAATATTTATAATAGTATTATTGATTGGTTTTGGATGGAATAGAAAATGTAAAAAATTAAATCTTTGAAAAATTGGGTTGTATGATGGATTTTGATCTGTAGTGTTAGAACGATTTTGGATAAATAGTATATGTATAGTGTTTGTGTGTGTGTATTTATACGTATTTACTATTAAAATTTTTGTAAATAGAATATCCCTAATAGCATCGTTTATTAGTTTTGGGTGAAATATAAAAAAAAATGTAAAAAAATTAAATATTTGAAAATTGGGTAAATAGTATATGTATAGTGTTTATACTTATTTATATCTAAAATTTTTACAAATAGAATATCTCTAATAGCATCATTGATAGGTTTTGGATATAATGGAAAATGTAAAAAAATTAAATCTTTGAAGATTGGATAAATAGTATATGTATAGTGTTTGTGTGTGTGTGTATTTATACGTATTTACTATTAAAATTTTTATAAATATAATATTTTCAGTATCATTGATAGGTTTTGGATATAATGGAAAATGTAAAAAAATTAAATCTTTGAAAAATTGGATTGTATAATGGATTTTGATTTGTAGTGTTAGAACGATTTTGGGTAAATAGTATATGTATAGTGTTTGTGTATGTGTGTGTTTATACTTATTTATATCTGAAATTTTACAAATAGAATATCTCTAATAGCATCATTGATAGGTTTTGGATATAATGGAAAATGTAAAAAAATTAAATCTTTGAAGATTGGGTTAATAGTATATGTATAGTGTTTGTGTGTGTGTGTGTTGGGTAAATAGTATGTGTATAGTGTTTGTGTGTGTGTTTACACGTATCTATATCTAAAATTTTTACAAATTAAATATTTCTAATAGTATTATTGATTGGTTTTGAATAGAGTAGAAAATGTAAAAATAAATTTTTGAAAAATTGGATTGTATGATGGATTTTGATTTGTAGTGTTAGAACGATTTTGGATAAATAGTATGTGTATAGTGTTTGTGTGTGTGTGTTTATATATATAATATATGTATTTATATTTGAAATTTTTATAAAAAAAATATTTTTGATAATTTAATTAATTTATTTATAATAGAATATAAAATATAAAGATAAAATAGATTTTTAATGAATATATATATATATATATATATATATGTATATATATATATATTATATTTAAATAATTTTTTTATGTGAGTTGTTTTATAATTTATTTTAATTTATTATAAATTTTTAATTTTAAAAAATAAGTATAAATAAATTTTATTATTATTAAATAAATTATTTTATTTATTATTGTTATTAATTTAATATAATTTTAATTTTATAAATTAATTATTTATTAAAAGTTAATAGAAAATTTTATTTCTATAATATGATTTCAAATCATATACTTATTCAAGTTCATTAACTAATTTTTTTTTAATAATTTATCTCAAATATTATTTATTGAAAATGATAAAATTAAATATATAAAATATAATAATGTAAATAATATATTTAAATTTGTATAAGGATATTCAATTATTTGTTTTCCTAATCAAGTTAATATAATAAAAATATTAATAAATCATCAATAAAAAATTTTATTTATAAAATAAAATTTATTATTTTTAAAATTATTTGAGTTAATTAATGGGATTAAATATAAAATAAAAATTGATATAAAAAGTATAATTACTCCACCTAATTTATTAGGGATTGTTCGTAGAATAGAATATGCAAATAAAAAATATCATTCAGGTTTAATGTGAATTGGTGTAATTATTGGATTAGCTATTTTAAAATTATCTGGATCTCCTAATATATAAGGTATTTGTAAATTAATAAATATGAATAAGATAAAAGTTAAAATTATTGTAATTAAATCTTTAATTGAAAAATATGGGTGAAAGTTGATTTTATAAATATTTATTTTTGAATGTGTAGGATTTGAAGATCCTGTAATATGAAGAATAATTAAATGTATTAATACTATTATTAAGATTAAAAATGGTAAAATAAAATGAAATGAATAAAATCGATTTAATGTATCATTATTAATTGAAAATCCTCCTCAAATTCATTCTACTGTAAATTGTCCAATATATGGAATAGCTGAAATTAAATTTGTAATAACTATTGCTCCTCAAAAAGATATTTGACCTCAAGGTAAAACATATCCAAGAAATGCTGTTCCTATTGATAAAAATAAAATTGAAACTCCAATTATTCATACTTGATATAATTTAAATGAATAGTAAAATATATTTCGTGCAATATGTAAGTATATAATGAAAAAATAAAATGATGCACCATTTATATGAATTAATCGAATTAATCATCCTGAATTTATATCTTTTATGATATTTGAAATTCTATTAAATGCAATATTAATATTTGGACAATAATGTATTGATAAAAATAGTCCTGAAATAATTTGAATTATTAAAAATATACCAAGTATTGATCCGAAATTTCATAAATAATTAATATTAATTGGGGTAGGTAAATTAATAAATGATATAGGTAAATTTAATATATGAATTTTATAAATTGATGAAATTATTTTTTTCATTTTTTTGCTCGTAAATTTTTATTTTTAATATAACAAATTTTTGTTATAATTAATAGTATAATAATTAAAAAAATAATAAATATTAAAAGAATTCAATAATTTGGTTTTAGATATAATTTTTTAATATTATATATTTTATTATTTTTACTATAATTAAAATTAAATATTTTTATATTTATTTTATAATTATTTATTAAAAATAGAAAAGTTATTATAAAAATTAAGTTTAAATAAAATAAATTAAAATGATTGGTTTTTTTTATTGGTTTATTAATTAATCTGATGAAATAAGAAAATAAAATTAAAATTCCTCTAATGAAAATAATTAATAAAATATATAAATTTAGTGAAATTATTTGTTTATAGGTTATAATGTTAATTGTTATAAAAATAATATAAAAAATTAAATATAATATTTGTTTTATTGGTGATATGAATGTATTCATATAAAGATAATTTAAGATTAAAATTAAATTAATTCTTGTATTTATAAATAATAAAAAAAAAATGATTATAAAGGTTTTCATTAATTATAAATAATAATTTTATATTATTTTTAGTTATATCAATATTTTTAAATTTTTAATTTACAAAATTAATGTTTTCTTTAAACTATATAACTAATTTTAAAATTATCAAAAAATAGTTTAAAGTAAAACAATAATTTTGGGAATTATAGATATTTTTATAAAAATTTTTTTGAAATTTAATATTAATTTTAAAAATTTAATTTATTAAATTAATTAATATTAAATTTATTTTAGAATTTGTTGTTTTAAATTTTGTTTTTTTAATTTTAATTATTTTATTAAATAATAATATTTATTTTTTGACTTTTTTAATTGGATTGGAATATTTAATTTCAATTATTTTATTTTATATAATTTTAATTGATTTTAATAGGTGAATTTATTTAATTTATTTAATTTATTCTGTTTGTGAAGGAGTATTGGGTTTATCATTGCTAGTAAGTTTAAATTATGAATTTGGTCATCAAAAAATTAATGTTTTAAATTTGATTTTATAATGAATGAAGTTACAATTGTGATTATTATTATTATCTTGTTCAAATTTGTAAATTTTTATATATTAAGAAATTTTATATTTTTATTGAGATTAAATTTTTTAATAAATATGAATTGATTAAAGTGAGTTAATTTGGTTGGAGGTTTAGGAAATAATTATTATTCTAATTATTTAATTTTATTAATATTTTGAATTTTTGGTGTAATTTTTTTAAATTTAAAAGAATATAAAAAAAATTGTTTATTTTTAAATTTAATTTTGATATTTTTTATGTTGATAAATTTTATATGTATAGATTTATTAACATTTTATTTTATGTATGAATCTAGATTATTATTAATTTTTTATATAATTATAGAGTGAGGTTATTCAGAAGATCGAGTTTTATCAGCATTTTATTTAATATTTTATACATTAGTTTTTTCTTTACCAATATTATATTTAATTTTTAAATTAATAAATTTAAGAGATAGAATTAGTTTTTTAATATTAGAAATTTTATTTTTAAAGTTTGATAAATTTGGTTTTTTATATTTATTGACGTCATTTTTAGTAAAAATTCCTATATATTTATTTCATGGTTGATTAACTAAAGCTCATGTTGAGGCTTCATTTTTTAGATCAATAATTTTAGCTTCAGTAATATTAAAATTAGGGAGATATGGAATATTACGTTTTTTATTAATTTTTAAAGTTATATTTAAAATTGTAAAGGTTTATTTATTGATAATTAATTTATTAGGAATAATTATTTTAAGATTATTATGTTTATTTCAATTTGATATAAAATTAATTATTGCTTTATCTTCAGTTATTCATATAGGAATTATATCTTCAGGTTTATTATTAGAAAAAAAAATTAGAATTTTAGGTGGATTAATTATAATAATTTCTCATGGGTTAGTTTCATCTGGTTTATTTTATTTAGTTAATATAATTTATAGACAAACTAGAACACGAATTATTTTTATTAATAAAGGAATAATAAATTTTATACCTTCA
>NW_022885542.1:0-27530 GCF_011952205.1 Bombus bifarius
GAATTTTCAGGATCGGTTAAAAATTAAATTACAGTAATGGTAATACTCAATATTAATGTCAGACGTGGATACTTCACTGTTTCGTATAATAATTTGTTATCTTGGCATCGATCAAGGTATTTAATATACAAAGCGTACAGATTAATAAGAATTTTAATTAATCCTTCTTCTATAGTATTCACCGTTCTTTTCGAGCTCGTACCATTTCAAATAGACTTTCGAATAGATTTCAAAGATTTGTCTGTTCAAATAAAACGCGATCTTTCTTATTTCCCTATCAGTAGTCCCGTTACTGTTCCGTTGTTTCCAACAGATTGCAGATTCGTTTAAAAAACATTTGTAACGAAAAACAAACCCACTCGCAGAAATGTTATTCAATATCGCATTTATAACTTTCATAGACATCCTCCTCACATTGCTATCATTGTAAACAGATTGAAACTTCGTTTGCAAACACTCGCGATTAAAAAAAAAAAAAAAAGAAGAATTAATCTTAAACAATTTTATCTTGTGTTTCATTTATAATTTTCATAATTGTCTTCCCGACGTTGTATCATTTTAAATGGCTTTTTTCTATCCATCTATGTTGCAGCGAGATCAACGGTCCTAATTACTAAATTGCACGATGTGTTCATACAAATTCACTTTTTATGAACGCGATGAAACGAAATGAAACCTAAGTAGAGATATGATTTCTCATCAAGTATAACGAGTTTTATACTTTGGACAGATTGCCTCGTTGTGAGAAGGTCTTAATCGTTTATAATTGCGATTAAGTAATTGCAATAAGTCATATTTTTAAGAAACGTTCTCACATGCTGTCACACACTCTAATTAGAAAAGGATCATGAAACATTCGGTTTATGATATTATTTGTTTGTAAATCTTCCTGCTTCCGGAAACTTTTTTAAATATGAAAATATTTATATACAAAATTAAATATTTTTTTCAATATCAACACTTCTTGCGTTTATGTTGTCCTAGTCAGAATTATATTATTTCGTGTTTCCTGTTGCTTTTTATATTATAGTCCTCCCGTTGGCCGCGGATTCGTTATCAAGCCTGAGGCCCTCGTCACTAGTGTCACTATCGACAATAAAGGTACCCCACCCGCGACCGGACGATGGAGAACTCCAACACGGAATCGCAATCTCCCGCGAGCCCTGCCCGGGAGGGCGCCTCGAGCTCGGACTCGGAATGTGACTCGAGCTCGGATTCGGATTCAGACTCGACATCAGAAGTGGCATCCGAACACACGTTGTCGGCACGGGATCGTAAGAGTATCGTGCGCGCACTAAAGCGGTCGCTAGGCAAGAAGAAGAGGAAGAAGAAAGGACACCGGGCAACCTGGGTATCGCTACCGCGCTTCAACCCCGAAGCCGCGGACGCAGATCCAGCCGCCTGTGCACAGCCGTCGGCCTGCTCATGAGGGACCACCGCCTGAAAAACAGCGCACTGTATTCTGCCCTAAACCGTGCCCTAGAGGGTCCGGCAGCGTATTGGCTTACGCAGATAATGAACGGCGACGAGCTCACCTGGCCAGATTTTAAGGAACAATTCGCCGCGCACTTCGGTGGCCAAGAAGTAGCAGCCGCGTCGCTAATCAAGGTAGCCGAGGAACTACCGCGGGACGGCGAAACACCAGGAGCGTACGGAAATGGTATCATCATCCTCCTCGGGTCGAAGTGGCGAAATTCAACCAGGGAAGAGGTACTCGCCGCCACCGCCCTCCATCTGCTGGGCTCGCGCGATGAACGTTTTAAACGACTAGCGCTCACGAGTGACATCACGTCGGTGAAACAATTCCAAAGAGAAATGAAGCCCTTCCTATACACGGAGTGGCCAACGCCCCCGCCGTGGAGGTCATTAGCGAGCTCCGGAAACAAACGAGGCAGGTCACCCGCCCCCTGGACCAGGTGTGGCCACTGCGGTATTTACAGACATCCGACATTCGAATGCCGCAAGAGGGCGAAGTGGTAACCGAAGGAGGACCCCCGACGCCCGGAGGAAAGCCGACCGGCTGCACCACCAAAAGCGTTGTGCTTTTGTTAGGGAAGTGATACATTTACACTGTACATGAGAGTGTGTGTGTAAGGGTTAGAGGGCGTCAAGGACTTAGTGGAGACAAAAGACTGTTGCCAGATGTTAGAAGAATCTAGAATAGTCGGTTGGCGACCAGCGTGCGTGCAAGACGTTCTTCAGAGTGGAATATAGATGTATAACTGTTGTGTGGGAAATATCGTCAATAATTTGTATTCCCAAATCCTCGAATTTCCTTAACATGGTAGCAGAGCGTGGTTACTAGTTTTGCAAGATATTTAGTGCGTGGTTACGATCTTGCGAGTGAGTTTTCAGTAAAGAAAAAAAAAAACTTTCAGAGGAAAAAATATACTTCGAGCACGTAGGAACGCTTGAGTAAGAAAAGAAAAAAAAGAAGAATCAATTAAAATGGGGAGATAGCAGCACAAGCACGCACACAGTCTGTTAATTACACGAGTTAATTGTAACATTTTTCTCGATAAGTTGACAGAGCAAGGAAAATGAGCGACGAACCTACCTACAAACTAATCTACTTCAATGCCCGTGGTCGTGCCGAACATATACGGTACATATTTGCATATACTGGCATCGAGTATACCGACGAGAGGATCCCCGAAGAACTCTGGCCTGAATACAAGGATTGTAAGCGTGAAGAATCGATTTTTACTTTCATCGTTCATCTCTCAGGTATCTACCATTTACTCAAACTTTTCTGTATATAAAACTTTCGTTTCACGTGCAGGCTAAACTTACTTAAAGTAAAATTTCATACGGAATAAAGTCGAACTTTTCATTAAGTTTTGCTTCCGTAATATCGTGTTTATCGAATACCAACTTAATTCACTTACGATTCTCGAATTTTTGTGTTGCAATCTTTATTGTTTTCAATGAATCGAAGCATTTCGAATATTTTGAGAAAACCGTAAATAGGTGACTTAAAATAGGAATACAAAAATACTTCTACGTTTCTCGTTAATTTAAAAACTTTTTAGGACTTGTCGGAAAAAAGGATAAAAAATTGAAATCAGTTCGGAAATGAACAAGAACATAGCTAAAAAGTCGAAAGAACAAAGCAGACATAAAATTCGATCTTCCGTTGCGACATTTCTATCGTAAATAGTATAATAAAAGTTTTACGCAGCATAGTCTTCGATATAATCTTATATGTCGCTTGCAGATAGAGAAACCAAAAATCAACGTAAGTCTGTAAATCAATCCTGTCGGTGTAAAACACAAAATTACGTTCGCAAGAGACATTCGATTTATATTCCTTGCATTTCAATTTTCATTACAAGAACCGTGTACATTTTCTAATATTTTTTCCGTGTCTGGTATTATGCGACGTGAATTTTTTATTCGCAGTTGTAAGTCCACTATCATTGCATAAGGTCTTCCCGCAAAACGATACTGATCGTTCCTCGTACATTCAGTACACCGCATCGGACAGATTCGTTCCTTTCCGTGAGAATTACAAATTTTATACTCGATCTTTTATCCTTGATTTTAAAAACTTTAGGTTCTTCTCAACAGTTAAAAACACGCGATACCCTGTCCATCGTAATCGTAAGAAAAGAAAAAAAGGAGAAAGAAGACATTTCTGTATTTCTTTACTAGGCCATGTTGATTAAAACCGAAATGATTTCGATTCATCTATTCACAAGAACGCAACGGCCTCGGAAGCTGTGTTGTGATTTCCTATCGATCGTTTCCCTCTACACAGTGTTCATATGAGCCATGTTTGTTCTTAGCAATGCCTTATAAAATGCTGCCTGTGCTGGAGATAGACGGGAAACCGGTAGCGCAGAGTAACGCTGTGGCGCGATACTTGGCGAAGAAGTACGATCTAATGGGAAGGAACGAATGGGATGCGATGATATGCGACGTGCTCGTCGATACTCTTGGAGATTTGAAGCAAGGTGAGTAACTTATGAGATGACTTTGCATTTGTCTCACCACAGAGACAGACGTTCAAGAATTCATTGTGAAAAGACGAGTACAAACAAGATACGTATGTCTTTCCGTTAAACGAATGTTACAGTTTGTTTGCAAAAGTCAGTTTTTAGATTATAGAATCGTAGATAGAATTTAGAGGATAGAAACTTTTAGTAGTCACTTTTAGTTTAGTAAAGTCTTATCGACAATAAGCAGACTACGTTATGATACAACGATTCCAACTGAAGATTTCTATCGACATCACGAATTCGATGGCTTCCAAATTTTCTTCTCTGCAATCTCAGACGCTCAACTCGAAAGAATCTTTTAGATCCCCCGACAAACACTCGACTCAGGTTATCTATTATCGTAATCTTCCTACGGGATTTTTTTTAACTGCGTTGCGTTAACGAATAACGGGATAACATCACGTTTCTCTCAACGCCTTTCAACGTTCTACAACTTTTATTCTTTGCAAATCCCTGTCTCTATATGATAAACGCTGGTTATCCGCGGAATTTACGATTTCAATTTCTTTAACGAGATATTTATCATATTACACAATTCCTGTAAATGTATTTGTAATTATATCGCCGAAGAATTGTATTTAATTAAGCTATGAAGTTGTGGAATCGTGAGAAGGATTATTTTTATAGAACTGTCTAATTTCCATTCGACATTGATTCAGGATACACATTACTCTTTTTTACATAATACCAGTTTTGTCATTTTTAATTAACAAATACCTCCAAAGGTTGAAGTTTCTAAAATTATCCATTAAATTCTGACAATAAAATTTCTGGATAGAAAATTGTTTTACCTACGAAGCATTATAAAAAGTAAGTTTAATAAAACTATACCTTGGATATTTCATATATTTTTTCATATTATACGCATTCGTTAAAATTTTACACTCCCAAACATCGTGCTATACTTGCACAAAAAAGCGCAGTCTAGTAATATCCCCCTCACTGCTCCTCGCATTTTCTTTCTAATCATCTCTCGTTCGCTTTTCCTGATATTATTCTCAGCGTAAGTTCAGAGTGACGGTTTTTAAACTCAGGAACGCGCGGCTGTTCGTTAAATGAAATATCAAACGTAAGAATTGCCGCAGTCTTAACGCGAGATAATTCATTTCGTGGCACAGAGCGCACGTCGTTGAATATTAATTCATATCTCATATAAGTTGCGAATAAAAAAAGCAGATAAAAGAGGACAAAAATCCGATAATTACCGCGAATCTTTACGCAATTTCAAGAAATACAAAAGAAATTTGTTTGTAAGCATGCTACTAAGTATTATTAGAAGTACTGTACTTTCGATATTTTACATATTCTTGCATATTTTCTACATTTTTCTGTATTTTTGTATCCTTAAACTTTCCGTAAACGCGTAAACGTCTGCGCTCTGACAATGACAAGGAAGATTCTACTGATAAAAATAAAGCATCGAATTTCACCGAACTCTCAGAAATGTAATTCTCAGATCACATAAATTAAAAAGAAAGAACAAAAGAAAATACAAATATATATATATATACATACGTAGCCACAAATCAATTTGGATCACGACAGATAAAATAGGTAGCAATAATGTCTCCACGAACATTATCATAATTTATTGGAATTTACATAAAAGCCAAAGAATGCTATTGTTTCAATGACACGGCGTTTTGTCGAGTTAGATAAATATGAATTGTGTGTTTGAACAAGTGTTCGGTCGTGTTTCACGCGACGAAAAAGGAAATCACAAGACAAGGTGTCGCCTCGTTGGAAGCAACAAATCGCAATACGAGGGTGGAAATTGGGTGACACTGGGAGGATTACGAGGGATGAGAAATCTGTCGAGAGCGTGAAAGGCTCGCGGTCACCGGGTTTCTCCAGTTCTGTCGCTTTTAACGCCGAGTTCTTCCGCTTCGAGGATAGAAGCTGCGAAATATCGAGGCCATTGTCCAAAGATTTTCAAGAATATCCGATGCAACGTCTTGAAATTTACGAGAGCAAGTCTGATAAATTCTTATCTCTGGTCCATTCGTGGCCAATTTTTTAATACCCTCGTAACTTGTAACGACAAATAAAAATATTGGTACAGGCCAATTTTTTTTGGATAAAATCTTGTGTGAATTTACAAAAAATACGATTCTTCGTTTAATTTTTTTCCCTTATTGTCTTTACATATTTGGAGTTTAAACGCGTTATAAGTACGTTTTTTTTTTTAACATGATTACGTAGAATTCTTATTCTGAATAAATTATTTGTTTCCGCTTCATAACTGTTTCTAAATTACAGTGCATTTAATCTTGAAATGCACAGTAACATTTTATACTTTTTACGTTCTAAGGAATTTTCAGGATCGGTTAAAAATTAAATTACAGTAATGGTAATACTCAATATTAATGTCAGACGTGGATACTTCACTGTTTTGTATAATAATTTGTTATCTTGGCATCGATCAAGGTATTTAATATACAAAGCGTACAGATTAATAAGAATTTTAATTAATCCTTCTTCTATAGTATTCACCGTTCTTTTCGAGCTCGTACCATTTCAAATAGACTTTCGAATAGATTTCAAAGATTTGTCTGTTCAAATAAAACGCGATCTTTCTTATTTCCCTATCAGTAGTCCCGTTACTGTTCCGTTGTTTCCAACAGATTGCAGATTCGTTTAAAAAACATTTGTAACGAAAAACAAACCCACTCGCAGAAATGTTATTCAATATCGCATTTATAACTTTCATAGACATCCTCCTCTCATTGCTATCATTGTAAACAGATTGAAACTTCGTTTGCAAACACTCGCGATTAAAAAAAAAAAAAAAGAAGAATTAATCTTAAACAATTTTATCTTGTGTTCCATTTATAATTTTCATAATTGTCTTCCCGACGTTGTATCATTTTAAATGGCTTTTTTCTATCCATCTATGTTGCAGCGAGATCAACGGTCCTAATTACTAAATTGCACGATGTGTTCATACAAATTCACTTTTTATGAACGCGATGAAACGAAATGAAACCTAAGTAGAGATATGATTTCTCATCAAGTATAACGAGTTTTATACTTTGGACAGATTGCCTCGTTGTGAGAAGGTCTTAATCGTTTATAATTGCGATTAAGTAATTGCAATAAGTCATATTTTTAAGAAACGTTCTCACATGCTGTCACACACTCTAATTAGAAAAGGATCATGAAACATTCGGTTTATGATATTATTTGTTTGTAAATCTTCCTGCTTCCGGAAACTTTTTTAAATATGAAAATATTTATATACAAAATTAAATATTTTTTTCAATATCAACACTTCTTGCGTTTATGTTGTCCTAGTCAGAATTATATTATTTCGTGTTTCCTGTTGCTTTTTATATTATAGTCCTCCCGTTGGCCGCGGATTCGTTATCAAGCCTGAGGCCCTCGTCACTAGTGTCACTATCGACAATAAAGGTACCCCACCCGCGACCGGACGATGGAGAACTCCAACACGGAATCGCAATCTCCCGCGAGCCCTGCCCGGGAGGGCGCCTCGAGCTCGGACTCGGAATGTGACTCGAGCTCGGATTCGGATTCAGACTCGACATCAGAAGTGGCATCCGAACACACGTTGTCGGCACGGGATCGTAAGAGTATCGTGCGCGCACTAAAGCGGTCGCTAGGCAAGAAGAAGAGGAAGAAGAAAGGACACCGGGCAACCTGGGTATCGCTACCGCGCTTCAACCCCGAAGCCGCGGACGCAGATCCAGCCGCCTGTGCACAGCCGTCGGCCTGCTCATGAGGGACCACCGCCTGAAAAACAGCGCACTGTATTCTGCCCTAAACCGTGCCCTAGAGGGTCCGGCAGCGTATTGGCTTACGCAGATAATGAACGGCGACGAGCTCACCTGGCCAGATTTTAAGGAACAATTCGCCGCGCACTTCGGTGGCCAAGAAGTAGCAGCCGCGTCGCTAATCAAGGTAGCCGAGGAACTACCGCGGGACGGCGAAACACCAGGAGCGTACGGAAATGGTATCATCATCCTCCTCGGGTCGAAGTGGCGAAATTCAACCAGGGAAGAGGTACTCGCCGCCACCGCCCTCCATCTGCTGGGCTCGCGCGATGAACGTTTTAAACGACTAGCGCTCACGAGTGACATCACGTCGGTGAAACAATTCCAAAGAGAAATGAAGCCCTTCCTATACACGGAGTGGCCAACGCCCCCGCCGTGGAGGTCATTAGCGAGCTCCGGAAACAAACGAGGCAGGTCACCCGCCCCCTGGACCAGGTGTGGCCACTGCGGTATTTACAGACATCCGACATTCGAATGCCGCAAGAGGGCGAAGTGGTAACCGAAGGAGGACCCCCGACGCCCGGAGGAAAGCCGACCGGCTGCACCACCAAAAGCGTTGTGCTTTTGTTAGGGAAGTGATACATTTACACTGTACATGAGAGTGTGTGTGTAAGGGTTAGAGGGCGTCAAGGACTTAGTGGAGACAAAAGACTGTTGCCAGATGTTAGAAGAATCTAGAATAGTCGGTTGGCGACCAGCGTGCGTGCAAGACGTTCTTCAGAGTGGAATATAGATGTATAACTGTTGTGTGGGAAATATCGTCAATAATTTGTATTCCCAAATCCTCGAATTTCCTTAACATGGTAGCAGAGCGTGGTTACTAGTTTTGCAAGATATTTAGTGCGTGGTTACGATCTTGCGAGTGAGTTTTCAGTAAAGAAAAAAAAAACTTTCAGAGGAAAAAATATACTTCGAGCACGTAGGAACGCTTGAGTAAGAAAAGAAAAAAAAGAAGAATCAATTAAAATGGGGAGATAGCAGCACAAGCACGCACACAGTCTGTTAATTACACGAGTTAATTGTAACATTTTTCTCGATAAGTTGACAGAGCAAGGAAAATGAGCGACGAATCTACCTACAAACTAATCTACTTCAATGCCCGTGGTCGTGCCGAACATATACAGTACATATTTGCATATACTGGCATCGAGTATACCGACGAGAGGATCCCCGAAGAACTCTGGCCTGAATACAAGGATTGTAAGCGTGAAGAATCGATTTTTACTTTCATCGTTCATCTCTCAGGTATCTACCATTTACTCAAACTTTTCTGTATATAAAACTTTCGTTTCACGTGCAGGCTAAACTTACTTAAAGTAAAATTTCATACGGAATAAAGTCGAACTTTTCATTAAGTTTTGCTTCCGTAATATCGTGTTTATCGAATACCAACTTAATTCACTTACGATTCTCGAATTTTTGTGTTGCAATCTTTATTGTTTTCAATGAATCGAAGCATTTCGAATATTTTGAGAAAACCGTAAATAGGTGACTTAAAATAGGAATACAAAAATACTTCTACGTTTCTCGTTAATTTAAAAACTTTTTAGGACTTGTCGGAAAAAAAGGATAAAAAATTGAAATCAGTTCGGAAATGAACAAGAACATAGCTAAAAAGTCGAAAGAACAAAGCAGACATAAAATTCGATCTTCCGTTGCGACATTTCTATCGTAAATAGTATAATAAAAGTTTTACGCAGCATAGTCTTCGATATAATCTTATATGTCGCTTGCAGATAGAGAAACCAAAAATCAACGTAAGTCTGTAAATCAATCCTGTCGGTGTAAAACACAAAATTACGTTCGCAAGAGACATTCGATTTATATTCCTTGCATTTCAATTTTCATTACAAGAACCGTGTACATTTTCTAATATTTTTTCCGTGTCTGGTATTATGCGACGTGAATTTTTTATTCGCAGTTGTAAGTCCACTATCATTGCATAAGGTCTTCCCGCAAAACGATACTGATCGTTCCTCGTACATTCAGTACACCGCATCGGACAGATTCGTTCCTTTCCGTGAGAATTACAAATTTTATACTCGATCTTTTATCCTTGATTTTAAAAACTTTAGGTTCTTCTCAACAGTTAAAAACACGCGATACCCTGTCCATCGTAATCGTAAGAAAAGAAAAAAAGGAGAAAGAAGACATTTCTGTATTTCTTTACTAGGCCATGTTGATTAAAACCGAAATGATTTCGATTCATCTATTCACAAGAACGCAACGGCCTCGGAAGCTGTGTTGTGATTTCCTATCGATCGTTTCCCTCTACACAGTGTTCATATGAGCCATGTTTGTTCTTAGCAATGCCTTATAAAATGCTGCCTGTGCTGGAGATAGACGGGAAACCGGTAGCGCAGAGTAACGCTGTGGCGCGATACTTGGCGAAGAAGTACGATCTAATGGGAAGGAACGAATGGGATGCGATGATATGCGACGTGCTCGTCGATACTCTTGGAGATTTGAAGCAAGGTGAGTAACTGATGAGATGACTTTGCATTTGTCTCACCACAGAGACAGACGTTCAAGAATTCATTGTGAAAAGACGAGTACAAACAAGATACGTATGTCTTTCCGTTAAACGAATGTTACAGTTTGTTTGCAAAAGTCAGTTTTTAGATTATAGAATCGTAGATAGAATTTAGAGGATAGAAACTTTTAGTAGTCACTTTTAGTTTAGTAAAGTCTTATCGACAATAAGCAGACTACGTTATGATACAACGATTCCAACTGAAGATTTCTATCGACATCACGAATTCGATGGCTTCCAAATTTTCTTCTCTGCAATCTCAGACGCTCAACTCGAAAGAATCTTTTAGATCCCCCGACAAACACTCGACTCAGGTTATCTATTATCGTAATCTTCCTACGGGATTTTTTTTAACTGCGTTGCGTTAACGAATAACGGGATAACATCACGTTTCTCTCAACGCCTTTCAACGTTCTACAACTTTTATTCTTTGCAAATCCCTGTCTCTATATGATAAACGCTGGTTATCCGCGGAATTTACGATTTCAATTTCTTTAACGAGATATTTATCATATTACACAATTCCTGTAAATGTATTTGTAATTATATCGCCGAAGAATTGTATTTAATTAAGCTATGAAGTTGTGGAATCGTGAGAAGGATTATTTTTATAGAACTGTCTAATTTCCATTCGACATTGATTCAGGATACACATTACTCTTTTTTACATAATACCAGTTTTGTCATTTTTAATTAACAAATACCTCCAAAGGTTGAAGTTTCTAAAATTATCCATTAAATTCTGACAATAAAATTTCTGGATAGAAAATTGTTTTACCTACGAAGCATTATAAAAAGTAAGTTTAATAAAACTATACCTTGGATATTTCATATATTTTTTCATATTATACGCATTCGTTAAAATTTTACACTCCCAAACATCGTGCTATACTTGCACAAAAAAGCGCAGTCTAGTAATATCCCCCTCACTGCTCCTCGCATTTTCTTTCTAATCATCTCTCGTTCGCTTTTCCTGATATTATTCTCAGCGTAAGTTCAGAGTGACGGTTTTTAAACTCAGGAACGCGCGGCTGTTCGTTAAATGAAATATCAAACGTAAGAATTGCCGCAGTCTTAACGCGAGATAATTCATTTCGTGGCACAGAGCGCACGTCGTTGAATATTAATTCATATCTCATATAAGTTGCGAATAAAAAAAAGCAGATAAAAGAGGACAAAAATCCGATAATTACCGCGAATCTTTACGCAATTTCAAGAAATACAAAAGAAATTTGTTTGTAAGCATGCTACTAAGTATTATTAGAAGTACTGTACTTTCGATATTTTACATATTCTTGCATATTTTCTACATTTTTCTGTATTTTTGTATCCTTAAACTTTCCGTAAACGCGTAAACGTCTGCGCTCTGACAATGACAAGGAAGATTCTACTGATAAAAATAAAGCATCGAATTTCACCGAACTCTCAGAAATGTAATTCTCAGATCACATAAATTAAAAAGAAAGAACAAAAGAAAATACAAATATATATATATATGTCGGATCAGGATTCGAATTGTGGGCGCGCGACGACTCTTCATGTGGACTAGCCATCGTTTCACAAAGCCGAGATTTTATTTACACGTATATACAGGTCTATCACTAAGCTTAACAAATAATAAGTACAACTAATAATAAGACTAACAAACACTAAGCCTAATGAATAATACGATCTACGAATAATTAAATTAAATAATACTATTAGCAATGTTTGAGTTCAAACGAATCCACGGTCACCGGGATAACTCTTTACTAAGCGAAACTAACTTAGACGCAAATGCGATCCTCGAAAACGCTCGATGTATCACTCTCCAAGGCAATCGCAAGAATGCCAGCCTCGTGGAGATTTTTCTCCCTGTACGATTGCATTTTGTTTTCTATCCCCGTTTGGAAGCATCGAGAAGGTTCCAAACGCCGTTGCTAGGCACACTCGTTGGAAGCATCGAGAAAGTTCCAAACGCCGTTGCTAGGCAGTTTCCGCCTGGAGTTTTGATTACTAAATACAATGTATGTCCCATTGCATCGGCACCTCCGAGGCAACATCACACGTGGCTCGGCCCGCTCTCGAGGCCGCATGCCGCCACAACCACACTTCTCGGAAAACACATACAACCACTCCAGACCTCCGTTAGATAAAACATCCATCCCGTGACCGTGGCTACGTTCAGCGACCGATTGTCACCTCGAACCCAATCTCGCTTATTACAAATCTTAAACAATTACAACTATAATAAAATCTAGGCTAAGGTACTAGAGGATGTTCCCAAAATTTCCAAGGAAGGGCTTCGGCTTTCCTTTCATCTCCGACACGGCCATCCTGACTATCACACGTCCTCGGGTGTACCTTCGTCAACAAAACAAAAGGAAACAAGATTAGTGTCATTGTGATTAGCATTCAAAGTGCCAGTTGCATTCTGCGTGCTTTCAGTCGGGTCGTAATGACATGACGGACCATTCTCGATTTCACACCCAAATGGGTCTCATCCTTCGAATCGCACATACTCTCAAAGTTCGTTACATAACCAGCTTCGTAACACGATCGCTGTCAACACTAGACCGCCTCCAGCCTCGTGACATTGTCACTGTCGGTACTAGACCAGCTCCAGCTTCGTGACATCGTCGCTGTCGGTACTAGACCAGCTCCAAATCCGTGACATTGTCGCTGTCGGTACTAGACCAGCTCCAACCTCGTGACATTGTCGCTATCGGTACTAAACCAGCTCCAACCTCGTGGCATTGTCGCTGTCGGTACTAAACCGGCTCCCAGCTTCGTGACATCGTCGCTGTCGGTACTAAACCGGCTCCCAGCTTCGTGACATCGTCGCTGTCGGTACTAAACCGGCTCCCAGCTTCGTGACATCGTCGCTGTCGGTACTAAACCGGCTCCCAGCTTCGTGACATCGTCGCTGTCGGTACTAAACCGGCTCCCAGCTCGTGACATCGTCGCTGTCGGTACTAAACCGGCTCCCAGCTTCGTGACATCGTCGCTGTCGGTACTAAACCGGCTCCCAGCTTCGTGACATCGTCACTCCCAGTGCCTGACCGCACTGAACTCCGTCCCATGGCCGCACCTGGGCTCATATAATTCTACGATCCTCTGGGATCGGGGTACTCACATCGCCATGGTCACTGTTCTCGTCATCACAACAGACATCCAACTCCGCAGGAATGCGACTATCCGGCATTTTCCTTAACCTGTCATGACTGTACTTGTATGACCTTTTCCCATCCAGTGTTTTCAAGGTATATCGGTCTCCTTCCAGGACCTCCGATATCACAAACGGACCCCTGAATTTTGGATCCAATTTTGTCTGGTTCCTTTCTTCATTTTGGCGTAGTACCAAATCACCAGGATTAAACCTAACTACTTTAGCTTTGGTTTTATCGAATCTCTCTTTGTCATACCTAGCACTAGTTTCCATCTCTTTTATTGCCTGTTGTCTTACACTAGAGATATCTATTTCTTTTTCCTCGATGTTATCAGGTAGTAATAAGTCATACGGTCTTGCTGCTCTACCAATCAATAACTCTAAAGGACTCGATTTGGTTACGCGGTTGATGGTGCAATTCAAAGCCAATTGCATCTCCCCGATCGCGTCTTGCCATGAACGCCCGGTCGTTTCTACCGTTGTGAACATATTTTTTAACGTGCTCATAACACGTTCTACTTGCCCATTGGCCCTACTTGCACCGGTCGCGATCAAATGAACTTTGATTTGTTTGCTTGCACAGAATTCTTGAAATTCCCGGCCCGTGAAACATCTACCCTGATCTGCTATTATCCGACAGGGACTACCGAACAAAAACACGGCGGACTTAAGTGCCTGGATAACGCTGAGCGAATCCAATTTGCGTGTGTGATATAAGTGCACGAATTTCGTAAAGGCATCGATCAAGACGACGACATACTCTTTCGAGTCATTCTTGCCACTCAGCTTGCCCGTTATGTCCATATGCACCGTATGCCACGGTATGCCGGTCTTAGGTATAGGATGCAGTTCAGCCTGTATTTTACCTGAACTAGCCTTCGAAACTCTACAAGCATGGCAGTTCTCGACAAACTTGCGAACATACTTCGCCATTCCCTCGAACCAATAATACTCATAGAGCTTCTCGAGCGTTTTATCCCATCCTAAGTGCATAATTGACTGATGCACATGGTTGATGACGGACCATCTAAAACCTCTCGGAACAATGGGTAAGCAAAGGGTTCTGCCCTTTCGTTGTACTTTACGGTAAAGTGTACCGGATCGCAGTTCGTAGGTATTCGCGATATCTTCCGCGAGCTCTTCGTTCTGTAATTTATTAACGATTTCGGAGATTTGCGGATCGCGACGTTGTTCCGCTAATAGCCAGTCTTCGGAGATCTCGGCCAGATTAATCTCTTTCTCTGCGACCTTGTCTATCATACGGCGATTCAAGTCTACGGGGTTTCGCGAAAAGAAATCTACGTGGGCCATTCGTTTACCCTCTCGATACATGATGTCAAAATCGAATGTTTGCAAATAAGCCCACCACCTATAAACCCGGTCGTTTAAGTTTACTTTGTTGCTGGAGGCTTTCAAAGAATTACAGTCCGTAACTACTAAGAATTTCCGTCCATGTAAGTAGTGTCGGAAATGCTTAACGGCGCTTACTACTGCTAGTGTCTCCAGTTCGTACGAATGATACCTAGATTCCGCGGGACTGGTCCTTTTACTATAATATTCGATGACTCTGTTTTCCTTTTCGACTCTATGCATTAAAATAGCTCCATACCCCTCCGAACTAGCGTCGGTATGTAGCTCTATGGGACGATTGGGATCAAATATCATTAACACCGGCGCGTCGGTCAGAACGGAAATTATCTGTTGTCTTATCTTTTCGTGCCTGTCCGTCCAAGTTATGTGCTTGTTACTAGAAGTGAGTGCGTACAAGGGTTTCATCACTTGCGAAAATTTAGGAATAAATTTTCGGAAGTAAGAGGCCAAACCTATAAACTGCCTAAGCTGTGTGACGGTCGACGGTGCAGGTAAAGAATTCAAAGCTTGTATTTTTCCCGGGTTTGGACGAACTTCTCCGTTACGAATTACATATCCCAAATAAAGTACCGACGTCTTCAGAAAAGAACATTTAGCGAAATTGAAAGAAAATCCGGCGTTTACGAGAGTGTTTAGTACAGTGTGCAACCTTTCTAGAGCTTGATCTATTGAGTCGGCGATTATTAGAACGTCGTCCAAATAAACAACGACATACGAATAAGCGAGGTCGCCTAAGGCCTTGAAAATGGCTCTCTGGAAACGGCTGGTGCATTTTTCAACCCAAACGGCATCGTCACGTATTCGTATCGACCGTCGGGGGTAACGAACGCAGTATATTCCGTCGAGTTAGGGTGAATGGGAATCTGGTGAAATCCGCTAGCCATGTCCAGGCTAATGAAGTATCTCGCACTCTGCAATCTCGCGATTTGGTCAGCAATAAGGAGTAAGGGATACCGATCCGCGACCGTATTTTTATTCAGCGCTCAAAAGTCTACGCACAATCTGTCTGAGCCGTCCTTCTTCTTCACGAGTATTATAGGGCTCGCGAACGGCGAATTACTAGGTTTTACAATTTGTGCTTTAATTAATTCGTCTATCCTCTCGCGTACTATTCTTCGCTCTTCCACGCTAAGCCTGTAAGGGCTTCTCTGCACGGTGACGTTGGGATCGATTAGCCGTATTTCCAACTGGCCCGTACTGACGCGAGTACGCGGGAAACCCGTAATGAATGATTCTTTAAATTTTTCGAGAACAGAGATTAATCGATCTTTATAGTTACCGATCACATCAGTGTCAACCTCGTTAATGTTGACCGCATCTTCCGCGACTTTACCACAAGCGTTAACGACCTTTGTTTTACAAATAACGAGGCTATCTTGCGCGATATTTACGTCGAATCCCTGGCTCAAAATCTCGCGACCAATCATGATGTCGTATTTTAGGTAATCGTCAGCAAGGACATGAAAAACTATCTCCAATGTAAGATCGTTAATACGAACAGTGGACAAAATCTGAAGTGTACTCTTAATACAAGTATTCCCGATCCCCCGCATCACTACCACATCGGTTATTCTTTTACCCGAAAATTTCGAGGCTAGGGACTCTTTGATTAACGAACACTCGGCCCCAGAATCAAAGTAAAATGGATACGACTCACCCAGATGGCTTAATCTACCAGCCGGAGCTTCTACTACACAGGAGTCGATCCGGCGTTCGTCAATGGAATCGTAGTTTCTTTTCCGCGATGATGGGCAATTAGGCGCGATATGTCCCTCCTCGTGGCATTTGAAGCAGGTCACCTTCGACGATGCGGCTGGTCGTTTTTCCTTCGGGTTTCGTATATCCTGCTCCTTCCCCGTTTGTGTTTGCAGGCGACACTCCGTTCTCCTATGTCCGTGAGCACCACAGCGGTAGCACTTAATCCGAGGAACTGATAGCCTGCTGCGTTTAGCTTCAGGTTCCGTTAGTGAATTTCTTGGCGAAAATGTCGGCTGATCGTTGTAAGGGAGAATCCTCATTTCATCATGAAATTGGTCCTCGAAAGTAACGCACTCTCTTGCATCGGGTGGTCTTTCAAAATCAGATCAGCATGAGAGCACCACGCGGATGGATCGGCGCCCGCGCCTTCGGGGTCAAAACGTGGTAACGTTGCATCCTTAGATTCCGTACTCGGTCGTTGCTCCCCCGGTTTGTGCGCTAGCGTCTGAATTAACTCGCGCATAAGGTCCATTTGCTCTTGTAGCACTTTAAACGGTTCTGATCCCACTTCTGATGTCGGATCAGGATTCGAATTTTGGGCGCGCGACGACTCTTCATGTGGACTAGCCATCGTTTCACAAAGCCGAGATTTTATTTACACGTATATACAGGTCTATCACTAAGCTTAACAAATAATAAGTACAACTAATAATAAGACTAACAAACACTAAGCCTAATGAATAATACGATCTACGAATAATTAAATTAAATAATACTATTAGCAATGTTTGAGTTCAAACGAATCCACGGTCACCGGGATAACTCTTTACTAAGCGAAACTAACTTAGACGCAAATGCGATCCTCGAAAACGCTCGATGTATCACTCTCCAAGGCAATCGCAAGAATGCCAGCCTCGTGGAGATTTTTCTCCCTGTACGATTGCATTTTGTTTTCTATCCCCGTTTGGAAGCATCGAGAAGGTTCCAAACGCCGTTGCTAGGCACACTCGTTGGAAGCATCGAGAAAGTTCCAAACGCCGTTGCTAGGCAGTTTCCGCCTGGAGTTTTGATTACTAAATACAATGTATGTCCCATTGCATCGGCACCTCCGAGGCAACATCACACGTGGCTCGGCCCGCTCTCGAGGCCGCATGCCGCCACAACCACACTTCTCGGAAAACACATACAACCACTCCAGACCTCCGTTAGATAAAACATCCATCCCGTGACCGTGGCTACGTTCAGCGACCGATTGTCACCTCGAACCCAATCTCGCTTATTACAAATCTTAAACAATTACAACTATAATAAAATCTAGGCTAAGGTACTAGAGGATGTTCCCAAAATTTCCAAGGAAGGGCTTCGGCTTTCCTTTCATCTCCGACATATATATATATATATATATATATATATATATATATACATACGTAGCCACAAATCAATTTGGATCACGACAGATAAAATAGGTAGCAATAATGTCTCCACGAACATTATCATAATTTATTGGAATTTACATAAAAGCCAAAGAATGCTATTGTTTCAATGACACGGCGTTTTGTCGAGTTAGATAAATATGAATTATGTGTTTGAACAAGTGTTCGGTCGTGTTTCACGCGACGAAAAAGGAAATCACAAGACAAGGTGTCGCCTCGTTGGAAGCAACAAATCGCAATACGAGGGTGGAAATTGGGTGACACTGGGAGGATTACGAGGGATGAGAAATCTGTCGAGAGCGTGAAAGGCTCGCGGTCACCGGGTTTCTCCAGTTCTGTCGCTTTTAACGCCGAGTTCTTCCGCTTCGAGGATAGAAGCTGCGAAATATCGAGGCCATTGTCCAAAGATTTTCAAGAATATCCGATGCAACGTCTTGAAATTTACGAGAGCAAGTCTGATAAATTCTTATCTCTGGTCCATTCGTGGCCAATTTTTTAATACCCTCGTAACTTGTAACGACAAATAAAAATATTGGTACAGGCCAATTTTTTTTTGGATAAAATCTTGTGTGAATTTACAAAAAATACGATTCTTCGTTTAATTTTTTTCCCTTATTGTCTTTACATATTTGGAGTTTAAACGCGTTATAAGTACGTTTTTTTTTTTTAACATGATTACGTAGAATTCTTATTCTGAATAAATTATTTGTTTCCGCTTCATAACTGTTTCTAAATTACAGTGCATTTAATCTTGAAATGCACAGTAACATTTTATACTTTTTACGTTCTAAGGAATTTTCAGGATCGGTTAAAAATTAAATTACAGTAATGGTAATACTCAATATTAATGTCAGACGTGGATACTTCACTGTTTTGTATAATAATTTGTTATCTTGGCATCGATCAAGGTATTTAATATACAAAGCGTACAGATTAATAAGAATTTTAATTAATCCTTCTTCTATAGTATTCACCGTTCTTTTCGAGCTCGTACCATTTCAAATAGACTTTCGAATAGATTTCAAAGATTTGTCTGTTCAAATAAAACGCGATCTTTCTTATTTCCCTATCAGTAGTCCCGTTACTGTTCCGTTGTTTCCAACAGATTGCAGATTCGTTTAAAAAACATTTGTAACGAAAAACAAACCCACTCGCAGAAATGTTATTCAATATCGCATTTATAACTTTCATAGACATCCTCCTCTCATTGCTATCATTGTAAACAGATTGAAACTTCGTTTGCAAACACTCGCGATTAAAAAAAAAAAAAAAAGAAGAATTAATCTTAAACAATTTTATCTTGTGTTCCATTTATAATTTTCATAATTGTCTTCCCGACGTTGTATCATTTTAAATGGCTTTTTTCTATCCATCTATGTTGCAGCGAGATCAACGGTCCTAATTACTAAATTGCACGATGTGTTCATACAAATTCACTTTTTATGAACGCGATGAAACGAAATGAAACCTAAGTAGAGATATGATTTCTCATCAAGTATAACGAGTTTTATACTTTGGACAGATTGCCTCGTTGTGAGAAGGTCTTAATCGTTTATAATTGCGATTAAGTAATTGCAATAAGTCATATTTTTAAGAAACGTTCTCACATGCTGTCACACACTCTAATTAGAAAAGGATCATGAAACATTCGGTTTATGATATTATTTGTTTGTAAATCTTCCTGCTTCCGGAAACTTTTTTAAATATGAAAATATTTATATACAAAATTAAATATTTTTTTCAATATCAACACTTCTTGCGTTTATGTTGTCCTAGTCAGAATTATATTATTTCGTGTTTCCTGTTGCTTTTTATATTATAGTCCTCCCGTTGGCCGCGGATTCGTTATCAAGCCTGAGGCCCTCGTCACTAGTGTCACTATCGACAATAAAGGTACCCCACCCGCGACCGGACGATGGAGAACTCCAACACGGAATCGCAATCTCCCGCGAGCCCTGCCCGGGAGGGCGCCTCGAGCTCGGACTCGGAATGTGACTCGAGCTCGGATTCGGATTCAGACTCGACATCAGAAGTGGCATCCGAACACACGTTGTCGGCACGGGATCGTAAGAGTATCGTGCGCGCACTAAAGCGGTCGCTAGGCAAGAAGAAGAGGAAGAAGAAAGGACACCGGGCAACCTGGGTATCGCTACCGCGCTTCAACCCCGAAGCCGCGGACGCAGATCCAGCCGCCTGTGCACAGCCGTCGGCCTGCTCATGAGGGACCACCGCCTGAAAAACAGCGCACTGTATTCTGCCCTAAACCGTGCCCTAGAGGGTCCGGCAGCGTATTGGCTTACGCAGATAATGAACGGCGACGAGCTCACCTGGCCAGATTTTAAGGAACAATTCGCCGCGCACTTCGGTGGCCAAGAAGTAGCAGCCGCGTCGCTAATCAAGGTAGCCGAGGAACTACCGCGGGACGGCGAAACACCAGGAGCGTACGGAAATGGTATCATCATCCTCCTCGGGTCGAAGTGGCGAAATTCAACCAGGGAAGAGGTACTCGCCGCCACCGCCCTCCATCTGCTGGGCTCGCGCGATGAACGTTTTAAACGACTAGCGCTCACGAGTGACATCACGTCGGTGAAACAATTCCAAAGAGAAATGAAGCCCTTCCTATACACGGAGTGGCCAACGCCCCCGCCGTGGAGGTCATTAGCGAGCTCCGGAAACAAACGAGGCAGGTCACCCGCCCCCTGGACCAGGTGTGGCCACTGCGGTATTTACAGACATCCGACATTCGAATGCCGCAAGAGGGCGAAGTGGTAACCGAAGGAGAACCCCCGACGCCCGGAGGAAAGCCGACCGGCTGCACCACCAAAAGCGTTGTGCTTTTGTTAGGGAAGTGATACATTTACACTGTACATGAGAGTGTGTGTGTAAGGGTTAGAGGGCGTCAAGGACTTAGTGGAGACAAAAGACTGTTGCCAGATGTTAGAAGAATCTAGAATAGTCGGTTGGCGACCAGCGTGCGTGCAAGACGTTCTTCAGAGTGGAATATAGATGTATAACTGTTGTGTGGGAAATATCGTCAATAATTTGTATTCCCAAATCCTCGAATTTCCTTAACATGGTAGCAGAGCGTGGTTACTAGTTTTGCAAGATATTTAGTGCGTGGTTACGATCTTGCGAGTGAGTTTTCAGTAAAGAAAAAAAAAAACTTTCAGAGGAAAAAATATACTTCGAGCACGTAGGAACGCTTGAGTAAGAAAAGAAAAAAAAGAAGAATCAATTAAAATGGGGAGATAGCAGCACAAGCACGCACACAGTCTGTTAATTACACGAGTTAATTGTAACATTTTTCTCGATAAGTTGACAGAGCAAGGAAAATGAGCGACGAACCTACCTACAAACTAATCTACTTCAATGCCCGTGGTCGTGCCGAACATATACGGTACATATTTGCATATACTGGCATCGAGTATACCGACGAGAGGATCCCCGAAGAACTCTGGCCTGAATACAAGGATTGTAAGCGTGAAGAATCGATTTTTACTTTCATCGTTCATCTCTCAGGTATCTACCATTTACTCAAACTTTTCTGTATATAAAACTTTCGTTTCACGTGCAGGCTAAACTTACTTAAAGTAAAATTTCATACGGAATAAAGTCGAACTTTTCATTAAGTTTTGCTTCCGTAATATCGTGTTTATCGAATACCAACTTAATTCACTTACGATTCTCGAATTTTTGTGTTGCAATCTTTATTGTTTTCAATGAATCGAAGCATTTCGAATATTTTGAGAAAACCGTAAATAGGTGACTTAAAATAGGAATACAAAAATACTTCTACGTTTCTCGTTAATTTAAAAACTTTTTAGGACTTGTCGGAAAAAAAGGATAAAAAATTGAAATCAGTTCGGAAATGAACAAGAACATAGCTAAAAAGTCGAAAGAACAAAGCAGACATAAAATTCGATCTTCCGTTGCGACATTTCTATCGTAAATAGTATAATAAAAGTTTTACGCAGCATAGTCTTCGATATAATCTTATATGTCGCTTGCAGATAGAGAAACCAAAAATCAACGTAAGTCTGTAAATCAATCCTGTCGGTGTAAAACACAAAATTACGTTCGCAAGAGACATTCGATTTATATTCCTTGCATTTCAATTTTCATTACAAGAACCGTGTACATTTTCTAATATTTTTTCCGTGTCTGGTATTATGCGACGTGAATTTTTTATTCGCAGTTGTAAGTCCACTATCATTGCATAAGGTCTTCCCGCAAAACGATACTGATCGTTCCTCGTACATTCAGTACACCGCATCGGACAGATTCGTTCCTTTCCGTGAGAATTACAAATTTTATACTCGATCTTTTATCCTTGATTTTAAAAACTTTAGGTTCTTCTCAACAGTTAAAAACACGCGATACCCTGTCCATCGTAATCGTAAGAAAAGAAAAAAAGGAGAAAGAAGACATTTCTGTATTTCTTTACTAGGCCATGTTGATTAAAACCGAAATGATTTCGATTCATCTATTCACAAGAACGCAACGGCCTCGGAAGCTGTGTTGTGATTTCCTATCGATCGTTTCCCTCTACACAGTGTTCATATGAGCCATGTTTGTTCTTAGCAATGCCTTATAAAATGCGGCCTGTGCTGGAGATAGACGGGAAACCGGTAGCGCAGAGTAACGCTGTGGCGCGATACTTGGCGAAGAAGTACGATCTAATGGGAAGGAACGAATGGGATGCGATGATATGCGACGTGCTCGTCGATACTCTTGGAGATTTGAAGCAAGGTGAGTAACTGATGAGATGACTTTGCATTTGTCTCACCACAGAGACAGACGTTCAAGAATTCATTGTGAAAAGACGAGTACAAACAAGATACGTATGTCTTTCCGTTAAACGAATGTTACAGTTTGTTTGCAAAAGTCAGTTTTTAGATTATAGAATCGTAGATAGAATTTAGAGGATAGAAACTTTTAGTAGTCACTTTTAGTTTAGTAAAGTCTTATCGACAATAAGCAGACTACGTTATGATACAACGATTCCAACTGAAGATTTCTATCGACATCACGAATTCGATGGCTTCCAAATTTTCTTCTCTGCAATCTCAGACGCTCAACTCGAAAGAATCTTTTAGATCCCCCGACAAACACTCGACTCAGGTTATCTATTATCGTAATCTTCCTACGGGATTTTTTTTAACTGCGTTGCGTTAACGAATAACGGGATAACATCACGTTTCTCTCAACGCCTTTCAACGTTCTACAACTTTTATTCTTTGCAAATCCCTGTCTCTATATGATAAACGCTGGTTATCCGCGGAATTTACGATTTCAATTTCTTTAACGAGATATTTATCATATTACACAATTCCTGTAAATGTATTTGTAATTATATCGCCGAAGAATTGTATTTAATTAAGCTATGAAGTTGTGGAATCGTGAGAAGGATTATTTTTATAGAACTGTCTAATTTCCATTCGACATTGATTCAGGATACACATTACTCTTTTTTACATAATACCAGTTTTGTCATTTTTAATTAACAAATACCTCCAAAGGTTGAAGTTTCTAAAATTATCCATTAAATTCTGACAATAAAATTTCTGGATAGAAAATTGTTTTACCTACGAAGCATTATAAAAAGTAAGTTTAATAAAACTATACCTTGGATATTTCATATATTTTTTCATATTATACGCATTCGTTAAAATTTTACACTCCCAAACATCGTGCTATACTTGCACAAAAAAGCGCAGTCTAGTAATATCCCCCTCACTGCTCCTCGCATTTTCTTTCTAATCATCTCTCGTTCGCTTTTCCTGATATTATTCTCAGCGTAAGTTCAGAGTGACGGTTTTTAAACTCAGGAACGCGCGGCTGTTCGTTAAATGAAATATCAAACGTAAGAATTGCCGCAGTCTTAACGCGAGATAATTCATTTCGTGGCACAGAGCGCACGTCGTTGAATATTAATTCATATCTCATATAAGTTGCGAATAAAAAAAAGCAGATAAAAGAGGACAAAAATCCGATAATTACCGCGAATCTTTACGCAATTTCAAGAAATACAAAAGAAATTTGTTTGTAAGCATGCTACTAAGTATTATTAGAAGTACTGTACTTTCGATATTTTACATATTCTTGCATATTTTCTACATTTTTCTGTATTTTTGTATCCTTAAACTTTCCGTAAACGCGTAAACGTCTGCGCTCTGACAATGACAAGGAAGATTCTACTGATAAAAATAAAGCATCGAATTTCACCGAACTCTCAGAAATGTAATTCTCAGATCACATAAATTAAAAAGAAAGAACAAAAGAAAATACAAATATATATATATATACATACGTAGCCACAAATCAATTTGGATCACGACAGATAAAATAGGTAGCAATAATGTCTCCACGAACATTATCATAATTTATTGGAATTTACATAAAAGCCAAAGAATGCTATTGTTTCAATGACACGGCGTTTTGTCGAGTTAGATAAATATGAATTATGTGTTTGAACAAGTGTTCGGTCGTGTTTCACGCGACGAAAAAGGAAATCACAAGACAAGGTGTCGCCTCGTTGGAAGCAACAAATCGCAATACGAGGGTGGAAATTGGGTGACACTGGGAGGATTACGAGGGATGAGAAATCTGTCGAGAGCGTGAAAGGCTCGCGGTCACCGGGTTTCTCCAGTTCTGTCGCTTTTAACGCCGAGTTCTTCCGCTTCGAGGATAGAAGCTGCGAAATATCGAGGCCATTGTCCAAAGATTTTCAAGAATATCCGATGCAACGTCTTGAAATTTACGAGAGCAAGTCTGATAAATTCTTATCTCTGGTCCATTCGTGGCCAATTTTTTAATACCCTCGTAACTTGTAACGACAAATAAAAATATTGGTACAGGCCAATTTTTTTTTGGATAAAATCTTGTGTGAATTTACAAAAAATACGATTCTTCGTTTAATTTTTTTCCCTTATTGTCTTTACATATTTGGAGTTTAAACGCGTTATAAGTACGTTTTTTTTTTTAACATGATTACGTAGAATTCTTATTCTGAATAAATTATTTGTTTCCGCTTCATAACTGTTTCTAAATTACAGTGCATTTAATCTTGAAATGCACAGTAACATTTTATACTTTTTACGTTCTAAGGAATTTTCAGGATCGGTTAAAAATTAAATTACAGTAATGGTAATACTCAATATTAATGTCAGACGTGGATACTTCACTGTTTTGTATAATAATTTGTTATCTTGGCATCGATCAAGGTATTTAATATACAAAGCGTACAGATTAATAAGAATTTTAATTAATCCTTCTTCTATAGTATTCACCGTTCTTTTCGAGCTCGTACCATTTCAAATAGACTTTCGAATAGATTTCAAAGATTTGTCTGTTCAAATAAAACGCGATCTTTCTTATTTCCCTATCAGTAGTCCCGTTACTGTTCCGTTGTTTCCAACAGATTGCAGATTCGTTTAAAAAACATTTGTAACGAAAAACAAACCCACTCGCAGAAATGTTATTCAATATCGCATTTATAACTTTCATAGACATCCTCCTCTCATTGCTATCATTGTAAACAGATTGAAACTTCGTTTGCAAACACTCGCGATTAAAAAAAAAAAAAAGAAGAATTAATCTTAAACAATTTTATCTTGTGTTCCATTTATAATTTTCATAATTGTCTTCCCGACGTTGTATCATTTTAAATGGCTTTTTTCTATCCATCTATGTTGCAGCGAGATCAACGGTCCTAATTACTAAATTGCACGATGTGTTCATACAAATTCACTTTTTATGAACGCGATGAAACGAAATGAAACCTAAGTAGAGATATGATTTCTCATCAAGTATAACGAGTTTTATACTTTGGACAGATTGCCTCGTTGTGAGAAGGTCTTAATCGTTTATAATTGCGATTAAGTAATTGCAATAAGTCATATTTTTAAGAAACGTTCTCACATGCTGTCACACACTCTAATTAGAAAAGGATCATGAAACATTCGGTTTATGATATTATTTGTTTGTAAATCTTCCTGCTTCCGGAAACTTTTTTAAATATGAAAATATTTATATACAAAATTAAATATTTTTTTCAATATCAACACTTCTTGCGTTTATGTTGTCCTAGTCAGAATTATATTATTTCGTGTTTCCTGTTGCTTTTTATATTATAGTCCTCCCGTTGGCCGCGGATTCGTTATCAAGCCTGAGGCCCTCGTCACTAGTGTCACTATCGACAATAAAGGTACCCCACCCGCGACCGGACGATGGAGAACTCCAACACGGAATCGCAATCTCCCGCGAGCCCTGCCCGGGAGGGCGCCTCGAGCTCGGACTCGGAATGTGACTCGAGCTCGGATTCGGATTCAGACTCGACATCAGAAGTGGCATCCGAACACACGTTGTCGGCACGGGATCGTAAGAGTATCGTGCGCGCACTAAAGCGGTCGCTAGGCAAGAAGAAGAGGAAGAAGAAAGGACACCGGGCAACCTGGGTATCGCTACCGCGCTTCAACCCCGAAGCCGCGGACGCAGATCCAGCCGCCTGTGCACAGCCGTCGGCCTGCTCATGAGGGACCACCGCCTGAAAAACAGCGCACTGTATTCTGCCCTAAACCGTGCCCTAGAGGGTCCGGCAGCGTATTGGCTTACGCAGATAATGAACGGCGACGAGCTCACCTGGCCAGATTTTAAGGAACAATTCGCCGCGCACTTCGGTGGCCAAGAAGTAGCAGCCGCGTCGCTAATCAAGGTAGCCGAGGAACTACCGCGGGACGGCGAAACACCAGGAGCGTACGGAAATGGTATCATCATCCTCCTCGGGTCGAAGTGGCGAAATTCAACCAGGGAAGAGGTACTCGCCGCCACCGCCCTCCATCTGCTGGGCTCGCGCGATGAACGTTTTAAACGACTAGCGCTCACGAGTGACATCACGTCGGTGAAACAATTCCAAAGAGAAATGAAGCCCTTCCTATACACGGAGTGGCCAACGCCCCCGCCGTGGAGGTCATTAGCGAGCTCCGGAAACAAACGAGGCAGGTCACCCGCCCCCTGGACCAGGTGTGGCCACTGCGGTATTTACAGACATCCGACATTCGAATGCCGCAAGAGGGCGAAGTGGTAACCGAAGGAGAACCCCCGACGCCCGGAGGAAAGCCGACCGGCTGCACCACCAAAAGCGTTGTGCTTTTGTTAGGGAAGTGATACATTTACACTGTACATGAGAGTGTGTGTGTAAGGGTTAGAGGGCGTCAAGGACTTAGTGGAGACAAAAGACTGTTGCCAGATGTTAGAAGAATCTAGAATAGTCGGTTGGCGACCAGCGTGCGTGCAAGACGTTCTTCAGAGTGGAATATAGATGTATAACTGTTGTGTGGGAAATATCGTCAATAATTTGTATTCCCAAATCCTCGAATTTCCTTAACATGGTAGCAGAGCGTGGTTACTAGTTTTGCAAGATATTTAGTGCGTGGTTACGATCTTGCGAGTGAGTTTTCAGTAAAGAAAAAAAACTTTCAGAGGAAAAAATATACTTCGAGCACGTAGGAACGCTTGAGTAAGAAAAGAAAAAAAAAGAAGAATCAATTAAAATGG
>NW_022885543.1:0-23484 GCF_011952205.1 Bombus bifarius
TAAAAGTTTTACGCAGCATAGTCTTCGATATAATCTTATATGTCGCTTGCAGATAGAGAAACCAAAAATCAACGTAAGTCTGTAAATCAATCCTGTCGGTGTAAAACACAAAATTACGTTCGCAAGAGACATTCGATTTATATTCCTTGCATTTCAATTTTCATTACAAGAACCGTGTACATTTTCTAATATTTTTTCCGTGTCTGGTATTATGCGACGTGAATTTTTTATTCGCAGTTGTAAGTCCACTATCATTGCATAAGGTCTTCCCGCAAAACGATACTGATCGTTCCTCGTACATTCAGTACACCGCATCGGACAGATTCGTTCCTTTCCGTGAGAATTACAAATTTTATACTCGATCTTTTATCCTTGATTTTAAAAACTTTAGGTTCTTCTCAACAGTTAAAAACACGCGATACCCTGTCCATCGTAATCGTAAGAAAAGAAAAAAAGGAGAAAGAAGACATTTCTGTATTTCTTTACTAGGCCATGTTGATTAAAACCGAAATGATTTCGATTCATCTATTCACAAGAACGCAACGGCCTCGGAAGCTGTGTTGTGATTTCCTATCGATCGTTTCCCTCTACACAGTGTTCATATGAGCCATGTTTGTTCTTAGCAATGCCTTATAAAATGCTGCCTGTGCTGGAGATAGACGGGAAACCGGTAGCGCAGAGTAACGCTGTGGCGCGATACTTGGCGAAGAAGTACGATCTAATGGGAAGGAACGAATGGGATGCGATGATATGCGACGTGCTCGTCGATACTCTTGGAGATTTGAAGCAAGGTGAGTAACTGATGAGATGACTTTGCATTTGTCTCACCACAGAGACAGACGTTCAAGAATTCATTGTGAAAAGACGAGTACAAACAAGATACGTATGTCTTTCCGTTAAACGAATGTTACAGTTTGTTTGCAAAAGTCAGTTTTTAGATTATAGAATCGTAGATAGAATTTAGAGGATAGAAACTTTTAGTAGTCACTTTTAGTTGAGTAAAGTCTTATCGACAATAAGCAGACTACGTTATGATACAACGATTCCAACTGAAGATTTCTATCGACATCACGAATTCGATGGCTTCCAAATTTTCTTCTCTGCAATCTCAGACGCTCAACTCGAAAGAATCTTTTAGATCCCCCGACAAACACTCGACTCAGGTTATCTATTATCGTAATCTTCCTACGGGATTTTTTTAACTGCGTTGCGTTAACGAATAACGGGATAACATCACGTTTCTCTCAACGCCTTTCAACGTTCTACAACTTTTATTCTTTGCAAATCCCTGTCTCTATATGATAAACGCTGGTTATCCGCGGAATTTACGATTTCAATTTCTTTAACGAGATATTTATCATATTACACAATTCCTGTAAATGTATTTGTAATTATATCGCCGAAGAATTGTATTTAATTAAGCTATGAAGTTGTGGAATCGTGAGAAGGATTATTTTTATAGAACTGTCTAATTTCCATTCGACATTGATTCAGGATACACATTACTCTTTTTTACATAATACCAGTTTTGTCATTTTTAATTAACAAATACCTCCAAAGGTTGAAGTTTCTAAAATTATCCATTAAATTCTGACAATAAAATTTCTGGATAGAAAATTGTTTTACCTACGAAGCATTATAAAAAGTAAGTTTAATAAAACTATACCTTGGATATTTCATATATTTTTTCATATTATACGCATTCGTTAAAATTTTACACTCCCAAACATCGTGCTATACTTGCACAAAAAAGCGCAGTCTAGTAATATCCCCCTCACTGCTCCTCGCATTTTCTTTCTAATCATCTCTCGTTCGCTTTTCCTGATATTATTCTCAGCGTAAGTTCAGAGTGACGGTTTTTAAACTCAGGAACGCGCGGCTGTTCGTTAAATGAAATATCAAACGTAAGAATTGCCGCAGTCTTAACGCGAGATAATTCATTTCGTGGCACAGAGCGCACGTCGTTGAATATTAATTCATATCTCATATAAGTTGCGAATAAAAAAAAGCAGATAAAAGAGGACAAAAATCCGATAATTACCGCGAATCTTTACGCAATTTCAAGAAATACAAAAGAAATTTGTTTGTAAGCATGCTACTAAGTATTATTAGAAGTACTGTACTTTCGATATTTTACATATTCTTGCATATTTTCTACATTTTTCTGTATTTTTGTATCCTTAAACTTTCCGTAAACGCGTAAACGTCTGCGCTCTGACAATGACAAGGAAGATTCTACTGATAAAAATAAAGCATCGAATTTCACCGAACTCTCAGAAATGTAATTCTCAGATCACATAAATTAAAAAGAAAGAACAAAAGAAAATACAAATATATATATATATGTCGGATCAGGATTCGAATTGTGGGCGCGCGACGACTCTTCATGTGGACTAGCCATCGTTTCACAAAGCCGAGATTTTATTTACACGTATATACAGGTCTATCACTAAGCTTAACAAATAATAAGTACAACTAATAATAAGTCTAACAAACACTAAGCCTAATGAATAATACGATCTACGAATAATTAAATTAAATAATACTATTAGCAATGTTTGAGTTCAACCGAATCCACGGTCACCGGGATAACTCCTTACTAAGCGAAACTAACTTAGACGCAAATGCGATCGTCGAAAATGCTCGATGTATCACTCTCCAAGGCAATCGCAAGAATGCCAGCCTCGTGGAGATTTTTCTCCCTGTACGATTGCATTTTGTTTTCTATCCCCGTTTGGAAGCATCGAGAAGGTTCAAAACGCCGTTGCTAGGCACACTCGTTGGAAGCATCGAGAGAGTTCCAAACGCCGTTGCTAGGCAGTTTCTGCCTGGAGTTTTGATTACTAAATACAATGTATGTCCCATTGCATCGGCACCTCCGAGGCAACATCACACGTGGCTCGGCCCGCTCTCGAGGCCGCATGCCGCCACAACCACACTTCTCGGAAAACACATACAACCACTCCAGACCTCCGTTAGATAAAACATCCATCCCGTGACCGTGACTACGTTCAGCGACCGATTGTCACCTCGAACCCAATCTCGCTTATTACAAATCTTAAGCAATTACAACTATAATAAAATCTAGGCTAAGGTACTAGAGGATGTTCCCAAAATTTCCAAGGAAGGGCTTCGGCTTTCCTTTCATCTCCGACACGGCCATCCTGACTATCACACGTCCTCGGGTGTACCTTCGTCAACAAACCAAAAGGAAACAAGATTAGTGTCATTGTGATTAGCATTCAAAGTGCCAGTTGCATTCTGCGTGCTTTCAGTCGGGTCGTAATGACATGACGGACCATTCTCGATTTCACACCCAAATGGGTATCATCCTTCGAATCGCACATACTCTCAAAGTTCGTTACATAACCAGCTTCGTAACACGATCGCTGTCAACACTAGACCGCCTCCAGCCTCGTGACATTGTCACTGTCGGTACTAGACCAGCTCCAGCTTCGTGACATCGTCGCTGTCGGTACTAGACCAGCTCCAAATCCGGGACATTGTCGCGGTCGGTACTAGACCAGCTCCAACCTCGTGACATTGTCGCTATCGGTACTAAACCAGCTCCAACCTCGTGGCATTGTCGCTGTCGGTACTAACCCGGCTCCCAGCTTCGTGACATCGTCGCTGTCGGTACTAAACCGGCTCCCAGCTTCGTGACATCGTCGCTGTCGGTACTAAACCGGCTCCCAGCTTCGTGACATCGTCGCTGTCGGTACTAAACCGGCTCCCAGCTTCGTGACATCGTCGCTGTCGGTACTAAACCGGCTCCCAGCGTCGTGACATCGTCACTCCCAGTGCCTGACCGCACTGAACTCCGTCCCATGGCCGCACCTGGGCTCATATAATTCTACGATCCTCTGGGATCGTGGTACTCACATCGCCATGGTCACTGTTCTCGTCATCACAACAGACATCCAACTCCGCAGGAATGCGACTATCCGGCATTTTCCTTAACCTGTCATGACTGTACTTGTATGACCTTTTCCCATCCAGTGTTTTCAAGGTATATCGGTCTCCTCCCAGGACCTCCGATATCACAAACGGACCCCTGAATTTTGGATCCAATTTTGTCTGGTTCCTTTCTTCATTTTGGCGTAGTACCAAATCACCAGGATTAAACCTAACTACTTTAGCTTTGGTTTTATCGAATCTCTCTTTGTCATACCTAGAACTAGTTTCCATCTCTTTTATTGCCTGTTGTCTTACACTGGAGATATCTATTTCTTTTTCCTCGATGTTATCAGGTAGTAATAAGTCATACGGTCTTGCTGCTCTACCAATCAATAACTCTAACGGACTCGATTTGGTTACGCGGTTGATGGTGCAATTCAAAGCCAATTGCATCTCCCCGATCGCGTCTTGCCATGAACGCCCGGTCGTTTCTACCGTTGTGAACATATTTTTTAACGTGCTCATAACACGCTCCACCTGCCCATTGGCCCTACTTGCACCGGTCGCGATCAAATGAACTTTGATTTGTTTGCTTGCACAGAATTCTTGAAATTCCCGGCCCGTGAAACATCTACCCTGATCTGCTATTATCCGACAGGGACTACCGAACAAAAACACGGCGGACTTAAGTGCCTGGATAACGCTGAGCGAATCCAATTTGCGTGTGTGATATAAGTGCACGAATTTCGTAAAGGCATCGATCAAGACGACGACATACTCTTTCGAGTCATTCTTGCCACTCAGCTTGCCCGTTATGTCCATATGCACCGTATGCCACGGTATGCCGGTCTTAGGTATAGGATGCAGTTCAGCCTGTATTTTACCTGAACTAGCCTTCGAAACTCTACAAGCATGGCAGTTCTCGACAAACTTGCGAACATACTTCGCCATTCCCTCGAACCAATAATACTCATAGAGCTTCTCGAGCGTTTTATCCCATCCTAAGTGCATAATTGACTGATGCACATGGTTGATGACGGACCATCTAAAACTTCTCGGAACAATGGGTAAGCAAAGGGTTCTGCCCTTTCGTTGTACTTTACGGTAAAGTGTACCGGATCGCAGTTCGTAGGTATTCGCGATATCTTCCGCGAGCTCTTCGTTCTGTAATTTATTAACGATTTCGGAGATTTGCGGATCGCGACGTTGTTCCGCTAATAGCCAGTCTTCGGAGATCTCGGCCAGATTAATCTTTTTCTCTGCGACCTTGTCTATCATACGGCGATTCAAGTCTACGGGGTTTCGCGAAAAGAAATCTACGTGGGCCATTCGTTTACCCTCTCGATACATGATGTCAAAATCGAATGTTTGCAAATAAGCCCACCACCTATAAACCCGGTCGTTTAAGTTTACTTTGTTGCTGGAGGCTTTCAAAGAATTACAGTCCGTAACTACTAAGAATTTCCGTCCATGTAAGTAGTGTCGGAAATGCTTAACGGCGCTTACTACTGCTAGTGTCTCCAGTTCGTACGAATTATACCTAGATTCCGCGGGACTGGTCCTTTTACTATAATATTCGATGACTCTGTTTTCCTTTTCGACTCTATGCATTAAAATAGCTCCATACCCCTCCGAACTAGCGTCGGTATGTAGCTCTATGGGACGATTGGGATCAAATATCATTAACACCGGCGCGTCGGTCAGAACGGAAATTATCTGCTGTCTTATCTTTTCGTGCCTGTCCGTCCAAGTTATGTGCTTGTTACTAGAAGTGAGTGCGTACAAGGGTTTCATCACTTGCGAAAATTTAGGAATAAATTTTCGGAAGTAAGAGGCCAAACCTATAAACTGCCTAAGCTGTGTGACGGTCGACGGTGCAGGTAAAGAATTCAAAGCTTGTATTTTTCCCGGGTTTGGACGAACTTCTCCGTTACGAATTACATATCCCAAATAAAGTACCGACGTCTTCAGAAAAGAACATTTAGCGAAATTGAAAGAAAATCCGGCGTTTACGAGAGTGTTTAGTACAGTGTGCAACCTTTCTAGAGCTTGATCTATTGAGTCGGCGATTATTAGAACGTCGTCCAAATAAACAACGACATACGAATAAGCGAGGTCGCCTAAGGCCTTGAAAATGGCTCTCTGGAAACGGCTGGTGCATTTTTCAACCCAAACGGCATCGTCACGTATTCGTATCGACCGTCGGGGGTAACGAACGCAGTATATTCCGTCGAGTTAGGGTGAATGGGAATCTGGTGAAATCCGCTAGCCATGTCCAGGCTAATGAAGTATCTCGCACTCTGCAATCTCGCGATTTGGTCAGCAATAAGGACTAAGGGATACCGATCCGCGACCGTATTTTTATTCAGCGCTCAAAAGTCTACGCACAATCTGTCTGAGCCGTCCTTCTTCTTCACGAGTATTATAGGGCTCGCGAACGGCGAATTACTAGGTTTTACAATTTGTGCTTTAATTAATTCGTCTATCCTCTCGCGTACTATTCTTCGCTCTTCCACGCTAAGCCTGTAAGGGCTTCTCTGCACGGTGACGTTGGGATCGATTAGCCGTATTTCCAACTGGCCCGTACTGACGCGAGTACGCGGGAAACCCGTAATGAATGATTCTTTAAATTTTTCGAGAACAGAGATTAATCGATCTTTATAGTGACCGATCACATCAGTGTCAACCTCGTTAATGTTGACCGCATCTTCCGCGACTTTACCACAAGCGTTAACGACCTTTGTTTTACAAATAACGAGGCTATCTTGCGCGATATTTACGTCGAATCCCTGTCTCAAAATCTCGCGACCAATCATGATGTCGTATTTTAGGTAATCGTCAGCAAGGACATGAAAAACTATCTCCAATGTAAGATCGTTAATACGAACAGTGGACAAAATCTGAAGTGTACTCTTAATACAAGTATTCCCGATCCCCCGCATCACTACCACATCGGTTATTCTTTTACCCGAAAATTTCGAGGCTAGGGACTCTTTGATTAACGAACACTCGGCCCCAGAATCAAAGTAAAATGGATACGACTCACCCAGATGGCTTAATCTACCAGCCGGAGCTTCTACTACACAGGAGTCGATCCGGCGTTCGTCAATGGAATCGTAGTTTCTTTTCCGCGATGATGGGCAATTAGGCGCGATATGTCCCTCCTCGTGGCATTTGAAGCAGGTCACCTTCGACGATGCGGCTGGTCGTTTTTCCTTCGGGTTTCGTATATCCTGCTCCTTCCCCGTTTGTGTTTGCAGGCGACACTCCGTTCTCCTATGTCCGTGAGCACCACAGCGGTAGCACTTAATCCGAGGAACTGATAGCCTGCTGCGTTTAGCTTCAGGTTCCGTTAGTGAATTTCTTGGCGAAAATGTCGGCTGATCGTTGTAAGGGAGAATCCTCATTTCATCATGAAATTGGTCCTCGAAAGTAACGCACTCTCTTGCATCGGGTGGTCTTTCAAAATCAGATCAGCATGAGAGCACCACGCGGATGGATCGGCGCCCGCGCCTTCGGGGTCAAAACGTGGTAACGTTGCATCCTTAGATTCCGTACTCGGTCGTTGCTCCCCCGGTTTGTGCGCTAGCGTCTGAATTAACTCGCGCATAAGGTCCATTTGCTCTTGTAGCACTTTAAACGGTTCTGATCCCACTTCTGATGTCGGATCAGGATTCGAATTCTGGGCGCGCGACGACTCTTCATGTGGACTAGCCATCGTTTCACAAAGCCGAGATTTTATTTACACGTATATACAGGTCTATCACTAAGCTTAACAAATAATAAGTACAACTAATAATAAGACTAACAAACACTAAGCCTAATGAATAATACGATCTACGAATAATTAAATTAAATAATACTATTAGCAATGTTTGAGTTCAAACGAATCCACGGTCACCGGGATAACTCTTTACTAAGCGAAACTAACTTAGACGCAAATGCGATCCTCGAAAACGCTCGATGTATCACTCTCCAAGGCAATCGCAAGAATGCCAGCCTCGTGGAGATTTTTTCTCCCTGTACGATTGCATTTTGTTTTCTATACCCGTTTGGAAGCATCGAGAAGGTTCCAAACGCCGTTGCTAGGCACACTCGTTGGAAGCATCGAGAAAGTTCCAAACGCCGTTGCTAGGCAGTTTCCGCCTGGAGTTTTGATTACTAAATACAATGTATGTCCCATTGCATCGGCACCTCCGAGGCAACATCACACGTGGCTCGGCCCGCTCTCGAGGCCGCATGCCGCCACAACCACATTTCTCAGAAAACACATACAACCACTCCAGACCTCCGTTAGATAAAACATCCATCCCGTGACCGTGACTACGTTCAGCGACCGATTGTCACCTCGAACCCAATCTCGCTTATTACAAATCTTAAACAATTACAACTATAATAAAATCTAGGCTAAGGTACTAGAGGATGTTCCCAAAATTTCCAAGGAAGGGCTTCGGCTTTCCTTTCATCTCCGACATATATATATATATATATATATATATATATATATATATATATATACACATACGTAGCCACAAATCAATTTGGATCACGACAGATAAAATAGGTAGCAATAATGTCTCCACGAACATTATCATAATTTATTGGAATTTACATAAAAGCCAAAGAATGCTATTGTTTCAATGACACGGCGTTTTGTCGAGTTAGATAAATATGAATTATGTGTTTGAACAAGTGTTCGGTCGTGTTTCACGCGACGAAAAAGGAAATCACAAGACAAGGTGTCGCCTCGTTGGAAGCAACAAATCGCAATACGAGGGTGGAAATTGGGTGACACTGGGAGGATTACGAGGGATGAGAAATCTGTCGAGAGCGTGAAAGGCTCGCGGTCACCGGGTTTCTCCAGTTCTGTCGCTTTTAACGCCGAGTTCTTCCGCTTCGAGGATAGAAGCTGCGAAATATCGAGGCCATTGTCCAAAGATTTTCAAGAATATCCGATGCAACGTCTTGAAATTTACGAGAGCAAGTCTGATAAATTCTTATCTCTGGTCCATTCGTGGCCAATTTTTTAATACCCTCGTAACTTGTAACGACAAATAAAAATATCGGTACAGGCCAATTTTTTTTTGGATAAAATCTTGTGTGAATTTACAAAAAATACGATTCTTCGTTTAATTTTTTTCCCTTATTGTCTTTACATATTTGGAGTTTAAACGCGTTATAAGTACGTTTTTTTCTTTTAACATGATTACGTAGAATTCTTATTCTGAATAAATTATTTGTTTCCGCTTCATAACTGTTTCTAAATTACAGTGCATTTAATCTTGAAATGCACAGTAACATTTTATACTTTTTACGTTCTAAGGAATTTTCAGGATCGGTTAAAAATTAAATTACAGTAATGGTAATACTCAATATTAATGTCAGACTTGGATACTTCACTGTTTTGTATAATAATTTGTTATCTTGGCATCGATCAAGGTATTTAATATACAAAGCGTACAGATTAATAAGAATTTTAATTAATCCTTCTTCTATAGTATTCACCGTTCTTTTCGAGCTCGTACCATTTCAAATAGACTTTCGAATAGATTTCAAAGATTTGTCTGTTCAAATAAAACGCGATCTTTCTTATTTCCCTATCAGTCGTCCCGTTACTGTTCCGTTGTTTCCAACAGATTGCAGATTCGTTTAAAAAACATTTGTAACGAAAAACAAACCTACTCGCAGAAATGTTATTCAATATCGCATTTATAACTTTCATAGACATCCTCCTCTCATTGCTATCATTGTAAACAGATTGAAACTTCGTTTGCAAACACTCGCGATTAAAAAAAAAAAAAAAAAAGAAGAATTAATCTTAAACAATTTTATCTTGTGTTCCATTTATAATTTTCATAATTGTCTTCCCGACGTTGTATCATTTTAAATGGCTTTTTTCTATCCATCTATGTTGCAGCGAGATCAACGGTCCTAATTACTAAATTGCACGATGTGTTCATACAAATTCACTTTTTATGAACGCGATGAAACGAAATGAAACCTAAGTAGAGATATGATTTCTCATCAAGTATAACGAGTTTTATACTTTGGACAGATTGCCTCGTTGTGAGAAGGTCTTAATCGTTTATAATTGCGATTAAGTAATTGCAATAAGTCATATTTTTAAGAAACGTTCTCACATGCTGTCACACACTCTAATTAGAAAAGGATCATGAAACATCGGTTTATGATATTATTTGTTTGTAAATCTTCCTGCTTCCGGAAACTTTTTTAAATATGAAAATATTTATATACAAAATTAAATATTTTTTTCAATATCAACACTTCTTGCGTTTATGTTGTCCTAGTCAGAATTATATTATTTCGTGTTTCCTGTTGCTTTTTATATTATAGTCCTCCCGTTGGCCGCGGATTCGTTATCAAGCCTGAGGCCCTCGTCACTAGTGTCACTATCGACAATAAAGGTACCCCACCCGCGACCGGACGATGGAGAACTCCAACACGGAATCGCAATCTCCCGCGAGCCCTGCCCGGGAGGGCGCCTCGAGCTCGGACTCGGAATGTGACTCGAGCTCGGATTCGGATTCAGACTCGACATCAGAAGTGGCATCCGAACACACGTTGTCGGCACGGGATCGTAAGAGTATCGTGCGCGCACTAAAGCGGTCGCTAGGCAAGAAGAAGAGGAAGAAGAAAGGACACCGGGCAACCTGGGTATCGCTACCGCGCTTCAACCCCGAAGCCGCGGACGCAGATCCAGCCGCCTGTGCACAGCCGTCGGCCTGCTCATGAGGGACCACCGCCTGAAAAACAGCGCACTGTATTCTGCCCTAAACCGTGCCCTAGAGGGTCCGGCAGCGTATTGGCTTACGCAGATAATGAACGGCGACGAGCTCACCTGGCCAGATTTTAAGGAACAATTCGCCGCGCACTTCGGTGGCCAAGAAGTAGCAGCCGCGTCGCTAATCAAGGTAGCCGAGGAACTACCGCGGGACGGCGAAACACCAGGAGCGTACGGAAATGGTATCATCATCCTCCTCGGGTCGAAGTGGCGAAATTCAACCAGGGAAGAGGTACTCGCCGCCACCGCCCTCCATCTGCTGGGCTCGCGCGATGAACGTTTTAAACGACTAGCGCTCACGAGTGACATCACGTCGGTGAAACAATTCCAAAGAGAAATGAAGCCCTTCCTATACACGGAGTGGCCAACGCCCCCGCCGTGGAGGTCATTAGCGAGCTCCGGAAACAAACGAGGCAGGTCACCCGCCCCCTGGACCAGGTGTGGCCACTGCGGTATTTACAGACATCCGACATTCGAATGCCGCAAGAGGGCGAAGTGGTAACCGAAGGAGAACCCCCGACGCCCGGAGGAAAGCCGACCGGCTGCACCACCAAAAGCGTTGTGCTTTTGTTAGGGAAGTGATACATTTACACTGTACATGAGAGTGTGTGTGTAAGGGTTAGAGGGCGTCAAGGACTTAGTGGAGACAAAAGACTGTTGCCAGATGTTAGAAGAATCTAGAATAGTCGGTTGGCGACCAGCGTGCGTGCAAGACGTTCTTCAGAGTGGAATATAGATGTATAACTGTTGTGTGGGAAATATCGTCAATAATTTGTATTCCCAAATCCTCGAATTTCCTTAACATGGTAGCAGAGCGTGGTTACTAGTTTTGCAAGATATTTAGTGCGTGGTTACGATCTTGCGAGTGAGTTTTCAGTAAAGAAAAAAAAAAACTTTCAGAGGAAAAAATATACTTCGAGCACGTAGGAACGCTTGAGTAAGAAAAGAAAAAAAAGAAGAATCAATTAAAATGGGGAGATAGCAGCACAAGCACGCACACAGTCTGTTAATTACACGAGTTAATTGTAACATTTTTCTCGATAAGTTGACAGAGCAAGGAAAATGAGCGACGAACCTACCTACAAACTAATCTACTTCAATGCCCGTGGTCGTGCCGAACATATACGGTACATATTTGCATATACTGGCATCGAGTATACCGACGAGAGGATCCCCGAAGAACTCTGGCCTGAATACAAGGATTGTAAGCGTGAAGAATCGATTTTTACTTTCATCGTTCATCTCTCAGGTATCTACCATTTACTCAAACTTTTCTGTATATAAAACTTTCGTTTCACGTGCAGGCTAAACTTACTTAAAGTAAAATTTCATACGGAATAAAGTCGAACTTTTCATTAAGTTTTGCTTCCGTAATATCGTGTTTATCGAATACCAACTTAATTCACTTACGATTCTCGAATTTTTGTGTTGCAATCTTTATTGTTTTCAATGAATCGAAGCATTTCGAATATTTTGAGAAAACCGTAAATAGGTGACTTAAAATAGGAATACAAAAATACTTCTACGTTTCTCGTTAATTTAAAAACTTTTTAGGACTTGTCGGAAAAAAAGGATAAAAAATTGAAATCAGTTCGGAAATGAACAAGAACATAGCTAAAAAGTCGAAAGAACAAAGCAGACATAAAATTCGATCTTCCGTTGCGACATTTCTATCGTAAATAGTATAATAAAAGTTTTACGCAGCATAGTCTTCGATATAATCTTATATGTCGCTTGCAGATAGAGAAACCAAAAATCAACGTAAGTCTGTAAATCAATCCTGTCGGTGTAAAACACAAAATTACGTTCGCAAGAGACATTCGATTTATATTCCTTGCATTTCAATTTTCATTACAAGAACCGTGTACATTTTCTAATATTTTTTCCGTGTCTGGTATTATGCGACGTGAATTTTTTATTCGCAGTTGTAAGTCCACTATCATTGCATAAGGTCTTCCCGCAAAACGATACTGATCGTTCCTCGTACATTCAGTACACCGCATCAGACAGATTCGTTCCTTTCCGTGAGAATTACAAATTTTATACTCGATCTTTTATCCTTGATTTTAAAAACTTTAGGTTCTTCTCAACAGTCAAAAACACGCGATACCCTGTCCATCGTAATCGTAAGAAAAGAAAAAAAGGAGAAAGAAGACATTTCTGTATTTCTTTACTAGGCCATGTTGATTAAAACCGAAATGATTTCGATTCATCTATTCACAAGAACGCAACGGCCTCGGAAGCTGTGTTGTGATTTCCTATCGATCGTTTCCCTCTACACAGTGTTCATATGAGCCATGTTTGTTCTTAGCAATGCCTTATAAAATGCGGCCTGTGCTGGAGATAGACGGGAAACCGGTAGCGCAGAGTAACGCTGTGGCGCGATACTTGGCGAAGAAGTACGATCTAATGGGAAGGAACGAATGGGATGCGATGATATGCGACGTGCTCGTCGATACTCTTGGAGATTTGAAGCAAGGTGAGTAACTGATGAGATGACTTTGCATTTGTCTCACCACAGAGACAGACGTTCAAGAATTCATTGTGAAAAGACGAGTACAAACAAGATACGTATGTCTTTCCGTTAAACGAATGTTTTTAAAAGTCAGCGTTTAGAGGATAGAAACTTTTAGTAGTCACTTTTAGTTTAGTAAAGTCTTATCGACAATAAGCAGACTACGTTATGATACAACGATTCCAACTGAAGATTTCTATCGACATCACGAATTCGATGGCTTCCAAATTTTCTTCTCTGCAATCTCAGACGCTCAACTCGAAAGAATCTTTTAGATCCCCCGACAAACACTCGACTCAGGTTATCTATTATCGTAATCTTCCTACGGGATTTTTTTAACTGCGTTGCGTTAACGAATAACGGGATAACATCGCGTTTCTCTCAACGCCTTTCAACGTTCTACAACTTTTATTCTTTGCAAATCCCTGTCTCTATATGATAAACGCTGGTTATCCGCGGAATTTACGATTCCAATTTCTTTAACGAGATATTTATCATATTACACAATTCCTGTAAATGTATTTGTAATTATATCGCCGAAGAATTGTATTTAATTAAGCTATGAAGTTGTGGAATCGTGAGAAGGATTATTTTTATAGAACTGTCTAATTTCCATTCGACATTGATTCAGGATACACATTACTCTTTTTTACATAATACCAGTTTTGTCATTTTTAATTAACAAATACCTCCAAAGGTTGAAGTTTCTAAAATTATCCATTAAATTCTGACAATAAAATTTCTGGATAGAAAATTGTTTTACCTACGAAGCATTATAAAAAGTAAGTTTAATAAAACTATACCTTGGATATTTCATATATTTTTTCATATTATACGCATTCGTTAAAATTTTACACTCCCAAACATCGTGCTATACTTGCACAAAAAAGCGCAGTCTAGTAATATCCCCCTCACTGCTCCTCGCATTTTCTTTCTAATCATCTCTCGTTCGCTTTTCCTGATATTATTCTCAGCGTAAGTTCAGAGTGACGGTTTTTAAACTCAGGAACGCGCGGCTGTTCGTTAAATGAAATATCAAACGTAAGAATTGCCGCAGTCTTAACGCGAGATAATTCATTTCGTGGCACAGAGCGCACGTCGTTGAATATTAATTCATATCTCATATAAGTTGCGAATAAAAAAAGCAGATAAAAGAGGACAAAAATCCGATAATTACCGCGAATCTTTACGCAATTTCAAGAAATACAAAAGAAATTTGTTTGTAAGCATGCTACTAAGTATTATTAGAAGTACTGTACTTTCGATATTTTACATATTCTTGCATATTTTCTACATTTTTCTGTATTTTTGTATCCTTAAACTTTCCGTAAACGCGTAAACGTCTGCGTTCTGACAATGACAAGGAAGATTCTACTGATAAAAATAAAGCATCGAATTTCACCGAACTCTCAGAAATGTAATTCTCAGATCACATAAATTAAAAAGAAAGAACAAAAGAAAATACAAATATATATATATATACATACGTAGCCACAAATCAATTTGGATCACGACAGATAAAATAGGTAGCAATAATGTCTCCACGAACATTATCATAATTTATTGGAATTTACATAAAAGCCAAAGAATGCTATTGTTTCAATGACACGGCGTTTTGTCGAGTTAGATAAATATGAATTATGTGTTTGAACAAGTGTTCGGTCGTGTTTCACGCGACGAAAAAGGAAATCACAAGACAAGGTGTCGCCTCGTTGGAAGCAACAAATCGCAATACGAGGGTGGAAATTGGGTGACACTGGGAGGATTACGAGGGATGAGAAATCTGTCGAGAGCGTGAAAGGCTCGCGGTCACCGGGTTTCTCCAGTTCTGTCGCTTTTAACGCCGAGTTCTTCCGCTTCGAGGATAGAAGCTGCGAAATATCGAGGCCATTGTCCAAAGATTTTCAAGAATATCCGATGCAACGTCTTGAAATTTACGAGAGCAAGTCTGATAAATTCTTATCTCTGGTCCATTCGTGGCCAATTTTTTAATACCCTCGTAACTTGTAACGACAAATAAAAATATTGGTACAGGCCAATTTTTTTTTGGATAAAATCTTGTGTGAATTTACAAAAAATACGATTCTTCGTTTAATTTTTTTCCCTTATTGTCTTTACATATTTGGAGTTTAAACGCGTTATAAGTACGTTTTTTTTTTAACATGATTACGTAGAATTCTTATTCTGAATAAATTATTTGTTTCCGCTTCATAACTGTTTCTAAATTACAGTGCATTTAATCTTGAAATGCACAGTAACATTTTATACTTTTTACGTTCTAAGGAATTTTCAGGATCGGTTAAAAATTAAATTACAGTAATGGTAATACTCAATATTAATGTCAGACGTGGATACTTCACTGTTTTGTATAATAATTTGTTATCTTGGCATCGATCAAGGTATTTAATATACAAAGCGTACAGATTAATAAGAATTTTAATTAATCCTTCTTCTATAGTATTCACCGTTCTTTTCGAGCTCGTACCATTTCAAATAGACTTTCGAATAGATTTCAAAGATTTGTCTGTTCAAATAAAACGCGATCTTTCTTATTTCCCTATCAGTAGTCCCGTTACTGTTCCGTTGTTTCCAACAGATTGCAGATTCGTTTAAAAAACATTTGTAACGAAAAACAAACCCACTCGCAGAAATGTTATTCAATATCGCATTTATAACTTTCATAGACATCCTCCTCTCATTGCTATCATTGTAAACAGATTGAAACTTCGTTTGCAAACACTCGCGATTAAAAAAAAAAAAAAAGAAGAATTAATCTTAAACAATTTTATCTTGTGTTCCATTTATAATTTTCATAATTGTCTTCCCGACGTTGTATCATTTTAAATGGCTTTTTTCTATCCATCTATGTTGCAGCGAGATCAACGGTCCTAATTACTAAATTGCACGATGTGTTCATACAAATTCACTTTTTATGAACGCGATGAAACGAAATGAAACCTAAGTAGAGATATGATTTCTCATCAAGTATAACGAGTTTTATACTTTGGACAGATTGCCTCGTTGTGAGAAGGTCTTAATCGTTTATAATTGCGATTAAGTAATTGCAATAAGTCATATTTTTAAGAAACGTTCTCACATGCTGTCACACACTCTAATTAGAAAAGGATCATGAAACATTCGGTTTATGATATTATTTGTTTTTAAATCTTCCTGCTTCCGGAAACTTTTTTAAATATGAAAATATTTATATACAAAATTAAATATTTTTTTCAATATCAACACTTCTTGCGTTTATGTTGTCCTAGTCAGAATTATATTATTTCGTGTTTCCTGTTGCTTTTTATATTATAGTCCTCCCGTTGGCCGCGGATTCGTTATCAAGCCTGAGGCCCTCGTCACTAGTGTCACTATCGACAATAAAGGTACCCCACCCGCGACCGGACGATGGAGAACTCCAACACGGAATCGCAATCTCCCGCGAGCCCTGCCCGGGAGGGCGCCTCGAGCTCGGACTCGGAATGTGACTCGAGCTCGGATTCGGATTCAGACTCGACATCAGAAGTGGCATCCGAACACACGTTGTCGGCACGGGATCGTAAGAGTATCGTGCGCGCACTAAAGCGGTCGCTAGGCAAGAAGAAGAGGAAGAAGAAAGGACACCGGGCAACCTGGGTATCGCTACCGCGCTTCAACCCCGAAGCCGCGGACGCAGATCCAGCCGCCTGTGCACAGCCGTCGGCCTGCTCATGAGGGACCACCGCCTGAAAAACAGCGCACTGTATTCTGCCCTAAACCGTGCCCTAGAGGGTCCGGCAGCGTATTGGCTTACGCAGATAATGAACGGCGACGAGCTCACCTGGCCAGATTTTAAGGAACAATTCGCCGCGCACTTCGGTGGCCAAGAAGTAGCAGCCGCGTCGCTAATCAAGGTAGCCGAGGAACTACCGCGGGACGGCGAAACACCAGGAGCGTACGGAAATGGTATCATCATCCTCCTCGGGTCGAAGTGGCGAAATTCAACCAGGGAAGAGGTACTCGCCGCCACCGCCCTCCATCTGCTGGGCTCGCGCGATGAACGTTTTAAACGACTAGCGCTCACGAGTGACATCACGTCGGTGAAACAATTCCAAAGAGAAATGAAGCCCTTCCTATACACGGAGTGGCCAACGCCCCCGCCGTGGAGGTCATTAGCGAGCTCCGGAAACAAACGAGGCAGGTCACCCGCCCCCTGGACCAGGTGTGGCCACTGCGGTATTTACAGACATCCGACATTCGAATGCCGCAAGAGGGCGAAGTGGTAACCGAAGGAGGACCCCCGACGCCCGGAGGAAAGCCGACCGGCTGCACCACCAAAAGCGTTGTGCTTTTGTTAGGGAAGTGATACATTTACACTGTACATGAGAGTGTGTGTGTAAGGGTTAGAGGGCGTCAAGGACTTAGTGGAGACAAAAGACTGTTGCCAGATGTTAGAAGAATCTAGAATAGTCGGTTGGCGACCAGCGTGCGTGCAAGACGTTCTTCAGAGTGGAATATAGATGTATAACTGTTGTGTGGGAAATATCGTCAATAATTTGTATTCCCAAATCCTCGAATTTCCTTAACATGGTAGCAGAGCGTGGTTACTAGTTTTGCAAGATATTTAGTGCGTGGTTACGATCTTGCGAGTGAGTTTTCAGTAAAGAAAAAAAAAACTTTCAGAGGAAAAAATATACTTCGAGCACGTAGGAACGCTTGAGTAAGAAAAGAAAAAAAAGAAGAATCAATTAAAATGGGGAGATAGCAGCACAAGCACGCACACAGTCTGTTAATTACACGAGTTAATTGTAACATTTTTCTCGATAAGTTGACAGAGCAAGGAAAATGAGCGACGAACCTACCTACAAACTAATCTACTTCAATGCCCGTGGTCGTGCCGAACATATACGGTACATATTTGCATATACTGGCATCGAGTATACCGACGAGAGGATCCCCGAAGAACTCTGGCCTGAATACAAGGATTGTAAGCGTGAAGAATCGATTTTTACTTTCATCGTTCATCTCTCAGGTATCTACCATTTACTCAAACTTTTCTGTATATAAAACTTTCGTTTCACGTGCAGGCTAAACTTACTTAAAGTAAAATTTCATACGGAATAAAGTCGAACTTTTCATTAAGTTTTGCTTCCGTAATATCGTGTTTATCGAATACCAACTTAATTCACTTACGATTCTCGAATTTTTGTGTTGCAATCTTTATTGTTTTCAATGAATCGAAGCATTTCGAATATTTTGAGAAAACCATAAATAGGTGACTTAAAATAGGAATACAAAAATACTTCTACGTTTCTCGTTAATTTAAAAACTTTTTAGGACTTGTCGGAAAAAAAGGATAAAAAATTGAAATCAGTTCGGAAATGAACAAGAACATAGCTAAAAAGTCGAAAGAACAAAGCAGATATAAAATTCGATCTTCCGTTGCGACATTTCTATCGTAAATAGTATAATAAAAGTTTTACGCAGCATAGTCTTCGATATAATCTTATATGTCGCTTGCAGATAGAGAAACCAAAAATCAACGTAAGTCTGTAAATCAATCCTGTCGGTGTAAAACACAAAATTACGTTCGCAAGAGACATTCGATTTATATTCCTTGCATTTCAATTTTCATTACAAGAACCGTGTACATTTTCTAATATTTTTTCCGTGTCTGGTATTATGCGACGTGAATTTTTTATTCGCAGTTGTAAGTCCACTATCATTGCATAAGGTCTTCCCGCAAAACGATACTGATCGTTCCTCGTACATTCAGTACACCGCATCGGACAGATTCGTTCCTTTCCGTGAGAATTACAAATTTTATACTCGATCTTTTATCCTTGATTTTAAAAACTTTAGGTTCTTCTCAACAGTTAAAAACACGCGATACCCTGTCCATCGTAATCGTAAGAAAAGAAAAAAAGGAGAAAGAAGACATTTCTGTATTTCTTTACTAGGCCATGTTGATTAAAACCGAAATGATTTCGATTCATCTATTCACAAGAACGCAACGGCCTCGGAAGCTGTGTTTTGATTTCCTATCGATCGTTTCCCTCTACACAGTGTTCATATGAGCCATGTTTGTTCTTAGCAATGCCTTATAAAATGCGGCCTGTGCTGGAGATAGACGGGAAACCGGTAGCGCAGAGTAACGCTGTGGCGCGATACTTGGCGAAGAAGTACGATCTAATGGGAAGGAACGAATGGGATGCGATGATATGCGACGTGCTCGTCGATACTCTTGGAGATTTGAAGCAAGGTGAGTAACTGATGAGATGACTTTGCATTTGTCTCACCACAGAGACAGACGTTCAAGAATTCATTGTGAAAAGACGAGTACAAACAAGATACGTATGTCTTTCCGTTAAACGAATGTTACAGTTTGTTTGCAAAAGTCAGTTTTTAGATTATAGAATCGTAGATAGAATTTAGAGGATAGAAACTTTTAGTAGTCACTTTTAGTTTAGTAAAGTCTTATCGACAATAAGCAGACTACGTTATGATACAACGATTCCAACTGAAGATTTCTATCGACATCCCGAATTCGATGGCTTCCAAATTTTCTTCTCTGCAATCTCAGACGCTCAACTCGAAAGAATCTTTTAGATCCCCCGACAAACACTCGACTCAGGTTATCTATTATCGTAATCTTCCTACGTGATTTTTTTTAACTGCGTTGCGTTAACGAATAACGGGATAACATCACGTTTCTCTCAACGCCTTTCAACGTTCTACAACTTTTATTCTTTGCAAATCCCTGTCTCTCTATGATAAACGCTGGTTATCCGCGGAATTTACGATTTCAATTTCTTTAACGAGATATTTATCATATTACACAATTCCTGTAAATGTATTTGTAATTATATCGCCGAAGAATTGTATTTAATTAAGCTATGAAGTTGTGGAATCGTGAGAAGGATTATTTTTATAGAACTGTCTAATTTCCATTCGACATTGATTCAGGATACACATTACTCTTTTTTACATAATACCAGTTTTGTCATTTTTAATTAACAAATACCTCCAAAGGTTGAAGTTTCTAAAATTATCCATTAAATTCTGACAATAAAATTTCTGGATAGAAAATTGTTTTACCTACGAAGCATTATAAAAAGTAAGTTTAATAAAACTATACCTTGGATATTTCATATATTTTTTCATATTATACGCATTCGTTAAAATTTTACACTCCCAAACATCGTGCTATACTTGCACAAAAAAGCGCAGTCTAGTAATATCCCCCTCACTGCTCCTCGCATTTTCTTTCTAATCATCTCTCGTTCGCTTTTCCTGATATTATTCTCAGCGTAAGTTCAGAGTGACGGTTTTTAAACTCAGGAACGCGCGGCTGTTCGTTAAATGAAATATCAAACGTAAGAATTGCCGCAGTCTTAACGCGAGATAATTCATTTCGTGGCACAGAGCGCACGTCGTTGAATATTAATTCATATCTCATATAAGTTGCGAATAAAAAAAGCAGATAAAAGAGGACAAAAATCCGATAATTACCGCGAATCTTTCCGCAATTTCAAGAAATACAAAAGAAATTTGTTTGTAAGCATGCTACTAAGTATTATTAGAAGTACTGTACTTTCGATATTTTACATATTCTTGCATATTTTCTACATTTTTCTGTATTTTTGTATCCTTAAACTTTCCGTAAACGCGTAAACGTCTGCGCTCTGACAATGACAAGGAAGATTCTACTGATAAAAATAAAGCATCGAATTTCACCGAACTCTCAGAAATGTAATTCTCAGATCACATAAATTAAAAAGAAAGAACAAAAGAAAATACAAATATATATATATATACATACGTAGCCACAAATCAATTTGGATCACGACAGATAAAATAGGTAGCAATAATGTCTCCACGAACATTATCATAATTTATTGGAATTTACATAAAAGCCAAAGAATGCTATTGTTTCAATGACACGGCGTTTTGTCGAGTTAGATAAATATGAATTATGTGTTTGAACAAGTGTTCGGTCGTGTTTCACGCGACGAAAAAGGAAATCACAAGACAAGGTGTCGCCTCGTTGGAAGCAACAAATCGCAATACGAGGGTGGAAATTGGGTGACACTGGGAGGATTACGAGGGATGAGAAATCTGTCGAGAGCGTGAAAGGCTCGCGGTCACCGGGTTTCTCCAGTTCTGTCGCTTTTAACGCCGAGTTCTTCCGCTTCGAGGATAGAAGCTGCGAAATATCGAGGCCATTGTCCAAAGATTTTCAAGAATATCCGATGCAACGTCTTGAAATTTACGAGAGCAAGTCTGATAAATTCTTATCTCTGGTCCATTCGTGGCCAATTTTTTAATACCCTCGTAACTTGTAACGACAAATAAAAATATTGGTACAGGCCAATTTTTTTTGGATAAAATCTTGTGTGAATTTACAAAAAATACGATTCTTCGTTTAATTTTTTCCCCTTATTGTCTTTACATATTTGGAGTTTAAACGCGTTATAAGTACGTTTTTTTTTTAACATGATTACGTAGAATTCTTATTCTGAATAAATTATTTGTTTCCGCTTCATAATTGTTTCTAAATTACAGTGCATTTAATCTTGAAATGCACAGTAACATTTTATACTTTTTACGTTCTAAGGAATTTTCAGGATCGGTTAAAAATTAAATTACAGTAATGGTAATACTCAATATTAATGTCAGACGTGGATACTTCACTGTTTTGTATAATAATTTGTTATCTTGGCATCGATCAAGGTATTTAATATACAAAGCGTACAGATTAATAAGAATTTTAATTAATCCTTCTTCTATAGTATTCACCGTTCTTTTCGAGCTCGTACCATTTCAAATAGACTTTCGAATAGATTTCAAAGATTTGTCTGTTCAAATAAAACGCGATCTTTCTTATTTCCCTATCAGTAGTCCCGTTACTGTTCCGTTGTTTCCAACAGATTGCAGATTCGTTTAAAAAACATTTGTAACGAAAAACAAACCCACTCGCAGAAATGTTATTCAATATCGCATTTATAACTTTCATAGACATCCTCCACTCATTGCTATCATTGTAAACAGATTGAAACTTCGTTTGCAAACACTCGCGATTAAAAAAAAAAAAAAAAGAAGAATTAATCTTAAACAATTTTATCTTGTGTTCCATTTATAATTTTCATAATTGTCTTCCCGACGTTGTATCATTTTAAATGGCTTTTTTCTATCCATCTATGTTGCAGCGAGATCAACGGTCCTAATTACTAAATTGCACGATGTGTTCATACAAATTCACTTTTTATGAACGCGATGAAACGAAATGAAACCTAAGTAGAGATATGATTTCTCATCAAGTATAACGAGTTTTATACTTTGGACAGATTGCCTCGTTGTGAGAAGGTCTTAATCGTTTATAATTGCGATTAAGTAATTGCAATAAGTCATATTTTTAAGAAACGTTCTCACATGCTGTCACACACTCTAATTAGAAAAGGATCATGAAACATTCGGTTTATGATATTATTTGTTTGGAAATCTTCCTGCTTCCGGAAACTTTTTTAAATATGAAAATATTTATATACAAAATTAAATATTTTTTTCAATATCAACACTTCTTGCGTTTATGTTGTCCTAGTCAGAATTATATTATTTCGTGTTTCCTGTTGCTTTTTATATTATAGTCCTCCCGTTGGCCGCGGATTCGTTATCAAGCCTGAGGCCCTCGTCACTAGTGTCACTATCGACAATAAAGGTACCCCACCCGCGACCGGACGATGGAGAACTCCAACACGGAATCGCAATCTCCCGCGAGCCCTGCCCGGGAGGGCGCCTCGAGCTCGGACTCGGAATGTGACTCGAGCTCGGATTCGGATTCAGACTCGACATCAGAAGTGGCATCCGAACACACGTTGTCGGCACGGGATCGTAAGAGTATCGTGCGCGCACTAAAGCGGTCGCTAGGCAAGAAGAAGAGGAAGAAGAAAGGACACCGGGCAACCTGGGTATCGCTACCGCGCTTCAACCCCGAAGCCGCGGACGCAGATCCAGCCGCCTGTGCACAGCCGTCGGCCTGCTCATGAGGGACCACCGCCTGAAAAACAGCGCACTGTATTCTGCCCTAAACCGTGCCCTAGAGGGTCCGGCAGCGTATTGGCTTACGCAGACAATGAACGGCGACGAGCTCACCTGGCCAGATTTTAAGGAACAATTCGCCGCGCACTTCGGTGGCCAAGAAGTAGCAGCCGCGTCGCTAATCAAGGTAGCCGAGGAACTACCGCGGGACGGCGAAACACCAGGAGCGTACGGAAATGGTATCATCATCCTCCTC
>NW_022885544.1:0-22596 GCF_011952205.1 Bombus bifarius
AAGTCACATGGATATGGAAGAAGCAGCAAAAATGCGGTACATGATAGAAGGAATAAAAGACAAAGAAGTTAATAAGACAATACTATATGGGGCAAGATCAATGAAAGAACTTAAGGAAAATTTGATTATCTATGAGGAACAAAAATGTCGCATAGCAGAGTCGTCTGTGAGACAGGTTAGACCTGAGGACAACAGGAAATGCAGGCAATCTGGAAGTGTGAAGATCTCCTGTTTCGTTTCGAGGAAGAATCGGTTAACAAGGATAATATTCAGAAAGAAAGAAGTGAGCAATTTGTGATAAATACTGTAAATGAAAATAAGATCAAGGATATCAAAAAGCTGTTGCTGGAAGAAAGAGAACGTATCGGTCAGCTAGAACGTGTTAGCATAAAATCATTCGAAACAGAAGAAGAAATGACACGTCTACGCAATGAAGTCTCAAATGCTACTGCTCAAGAAACGCAGCAAATCGAAGACTTACAGAGTCGCAATAAAAATTGGGAGGGAAGTAGAAATAATCTTGACAATGAGGTGCAAGAGAAAAGAATTATGGAGCAATGTATAAATCAAAAAACTGAATTGCAATCAAAATTGAAAGAAAATCAACAAGAAAGCGTGGTTCATAAAGAATCGGAGAAAAGTTTGCGAACAGAAATAGAACGTGCGACGAAAGATTTGGAGAAAAAGAACACGTTGACAGAAGATATGAAAAAGCAATTTGAACACAGTACAAATACTTTGAAGGAGCAGTTGCAAAAAGCTGCAGAAACGATAGAAAGTATTAAAAGAAAGATTGAACAATTAGATTATAAAATCGATCATAGACCAGGTACCGCGATGCGTCATGTGGTCGCGTTTAGTCGGAATATAGTAGAAGAGTTATTAGTACAGGAAGGCCGAAGCGGTTTGGGTGATCGAGTTTGCAAAGCTCAAGAAGAAGATGACGATTTTGAAGACAACGAAGGATAATCGTTTTTCACTGAGGTTAATAGTCGTTGCGGAATAGTAAAGAAATCAGGAGTGCAAGTGTGATTAGTAATATTGGGTACATCTGAGGGCAGATGTGTTTGTCAGAATGGCCGAAGTTGCGGGATGGTGTGACGTTGGCGAAAAACGTGGCTGATTGTTTATAAACGTTGTTAAGATATGTTAATGTTGTCAAGGAGTGTTGTGAGCGTCACGAAGGTTTGTTAAAGGAAAAGTGAGCGTGGCAATGCAGCCAGAGTTGAATTAATCGTGATCGAGAGAAGTTCATCGTGTTACTGTGACGTAGAAATAGTGTTAAGCGAATTCGCCAAGTGCGATATTATATTCAATTTTGTGAGAGTGTTGCAATATTGTGTTTATCATACTGTCTTTTCTGTTAATTTATAATAAACATTCCTACATATATTTTCTATTTTCACTTTAATGCAATATTATTGAGCAGTAAAATTCTTCTGCGTGTAAACGCGGATAAAGCAATTTCCCCTAGTATTTGTTTGCAACTAACAATTGTTAGCATTTCGTTAATAAATATTTCTCGGCAACAGCATCGTATGAGATATATTAGGTTGTCCGAAAAATGTCTCTTTTCGCAAACGTGTTTTTTACAATAATGCACCTCCGTACAAACGTGAAACCAAGTCTGTGAAATGTCTCGGTGTTTATCTCAATAGAACAAAATGGATCGTACGTAATGCGACAAAACGATATAAAGCAAATAACATTGTGCGTCTATTATTTCCTCATAAACGGAAAGAAACTTTTCGGATATCAATCAAACAACTCGTATAGCGTATCTCTTTGAAGAAAACTTGCAAAGGATCGGTTTAACGTCTTAGGTACGATTGAATTTTGTGCGGGGATGTTCCTTCGTAGGGCAGGGTTTGACGCGAACTACGCGTAAACGATACTGCGCCGCAATATGTGGCGGATAATGCTGTTCTCTACGCAAGCACATTGGATAATTAAATGTTAATTTTTCTTAAAGGTACGATACACATACGTGAACTTTAATAATTTACTTTAATAATTAATAATACAATTGAGTGTGATATATTTTAAAGCAGGGCAAAGCACATACACCCACGTCACAATTTTCACATTCAAGCGAGCTAGTGCTTTTCAAATTGTTTTTCGTTTTCTATTTTCTAGCGACATTTTTAGGTTAAAAATTGTAAAATATTGTAAGGATGCGGATAGGAATGTTAAAAAGAGCATCTAATAATGATATATTTATTTTAACGGAAAGCAATAATTGATATCTGACACTTGTGTATCAAAAATAGACTATATATTTTGCCTGTATATATTGTTAACACTGTTATAAAATATTGCGAGGACAAGAAAAGTGTGAAACAAGACAAACGAAAACGTGCGTTTAGCTTAAACGGTGACCGAGTACCTCTCCAAGGTCGGTGCTGCTGATATTTAAAGGGGTCCTCTCTAAGGTCGGTGCAGCTGATATATAAAGGGGGGCCTCTCCAAGGTCGGTGCTGCTGATATTTAAAGGGGTCCTCTCTAAGGTCGGTGCAGCTGATATATAAAGGGGGTCCTCTCCAAGGTCGGTGCTGCTGGTATATAAAGGGGGTCCGATTCCCGGCGGAGCCAGCACCATCCGACCTAGACACGTAAACTAGGCAGATCGGTATAGTCGAACATTAACATTCGAAATTTTTTCGAAATCTTGTAAACCATGGAGATTTTACAAAAGACAAACGATCGGTTCCGAGAAGGAGTTCCCGTCCGGGTGGTTCGAGTCGAATCACTTACCACCATGTGGGTTCGTTTGGCTGGATGGCCGAAGATAACCCAAACACTCAATTTGAAGATGATGGAACATCCCGTGGAGTACTTGCCGAAGGCGAAAAGTTTAAGAACAGGCATGCTAGTCGCCGTGCTAGTAGATTTTAAGGAATCTAGCGCTTGGGAAAGAGCCATCCTTTTACAAAGGACCATGACTGGCTACATCGTCTTTCTAATCGATTGGGGGTTAGAGAGCGAGCAATGTCTCGATTCAATACGGCTGCTGCCCCGTAATTTGGCAAAAATGGCACCGTGGGCTCGAAAAATCGTTCTGCCAGGTGTACGAGAACAACCGATCCAAGGGAAGAGACATCGAGTGGCCCAATTCACCATGTTGAGACGGACAGGGAGCCTAGTCAACATCGATCCTTCTCCAGGAGAAGCAATAACTGCAAGGTTGCTGCTGGACCGAGAGCCGGGAGAATCCGCAAGAGATATGGCAGCATACTGGCGGGAGTTGGGATACCTCGATCCCGAATAATCGCTACTATTGCCAGACTCTTTTTTTCTAAGTATAATAATTCTTGTATGTATGGTTTTGTATGTATGGTTGTATGTACAGTTTTATGTGGATATTTGTATTTTTTTTTATATATATTACTACTGAATTGTATATTCTTAGTCAAGTATGGTTTTGTATGTCTGGTTTTGTATGTATGGTTTCGTATGTATGATTGTATGTACAGTTTTATGTGGATATTTGTATTTTTCTATATATATTAGTACTGAATTGTATATTCTTAGTCAAGACTGTAGGTGAATAAAAACTAATGAAAGCTTAAAATCTTGTTAACTCTCTCTTATCCTTCCTCCCCATTCACACAAGTCCTACAATACTAAATTTAATGTTCAGCTGTACGAATTGCAAGGTACATAATAAAAAAAAAAAAGAATAAAAAAGTAAAATAAAATAAAAAAAGGAATAAAAGAAATAAAATAAAATAAAATAAAAAAAGTTAAATTTAAGATATCTTTTAAACTAATCATTTTGCAAATCAAGTACTTGTATACTCCTCTGTAGAGAATCAAAAACTGCGGACCGGATCGTCCATCCAGAAAACGAGAAACCCGAGGAAAAGGAATTGCCCGTGTTGGCGTAAGGTCGCGACATCGTCGCTTCGCTTATCGTTGGACACACGCTGATCGAACAACGACGCCTTTTCACGGATCCCTCGTGTTTTTCCTCCCTTTCGGCTTCGTGACCCACGGAGAAAGACGCCGAGCAACGCGAATCTCGACGCGTGGCATAACGTTGTTTCGTCGGCCCGGCCTTTGACGCTGGTCGCGGAAGCGAATCGATACCTCGTCGATCGACGCGTGGCGGCGATACGCGTTGCTCTCGTCCCCCTGAGACGCGTAATTAAGAACGACGATCGAAGAACGACGGAGAATCGACGGACGAGGAGGCGGATGAATTCGTTGGATATCGTGGAGCCGGCGATTATCGCTGCCCGATTAATAACTGCGACCCTCTTCTCCGGAGTTCGTGGGTTACGACGTTTAGTCGCGATATTAACGTACCTCCGAAGATTACAGGCGTAAGCCTGCTTCGTTCGCTTTATCGCGACTCTTCTTACGATCTCTATCGACCGCACCCCTGCGATATTTAATCGCACGGGGGACGAGGATCGTACGAGTGCTCCTCTTTCCCTTACTTCATGACCGATCTCCCTTGAGCGATACTCGACGTCGATCGAGTCAAGTACCTTCGGCTTTGCATCAACGTCGGCTATCGCGTCGTTCCGTGTCGCGGCATTTTCCATTTTAAAGGGATTCTTCGTTTCACATCGTAACGTCCTACGTCGCGTTATATGGTCGTTCGAACGACGAAACCAAGATCCAACCTTTTCATACTTATTCGTATCTAGATCTCGAGTCGGTTATTAATCGTCCGGCGGCACACAGCGCTGTTATCTCCGAACCGAGAGAGCAACGTCGAAAGAAACGGCGCAGCCGGCCGAAACTCGCTCGCTCCAAGAATCCCGTGGCTCTCTTTTTCGTCCGCGGTCACCCTTTGTCCGTGAATTGGCATTAAGCCGCACCCCGATCTGTGCGCATATCGTGTTCCACTGCGAACACTGTAAAGGGCAATTGTACGTCGAGTCGTACGCGGAAGCCGTTATCCCGCGGGTTACATTATCGCAGCCCGTGGTTTCCGTATACTCGCCCTATAGCGAGCCGCGTTAATTCCAATTTATTCGCCCTTTCGAAACGTGGCTAGAAACTTGATCCGTCTTACGTTCGAGAGTCCGTATCCTCGATACGAGAGATCGATCGACGTATTCCACGTATTCGTCTCTTTTAAGCCGCCAAAGTAGCCCCGCCAAAGTAGCGCCAAAGCCCCGATCCTTTAGCATTTAATATATATCCTATGCTTCATCGTTCTTGCATTGTTTTGTTCCTCGACGATGCACTAATCGGAGCAGATGCAAAGTGTTGGATAATCGATTCGACACAATAGGATCTCGAGCGACAGGCGTCGTAAACCCAAGGACAACCATGCCCGGACAGTATCACGGTTACGAGCGCGAAGCCTTTTAATCGTCTTTCGCTCGTAATATGCGCTCGTACGCGCGTGTTACGCCGATCCCGACACCGATCTCGATCAACCGCGAGATCGCCAAATTAACGCTTAAAGCGACCTTCCAATCGCTACGTTCGGATCGCGTCGTCGGCGCAGGTACCGCAGTCGAGGTTGACACCTCCTCCTTCGCTCGGCTCGTCGTTTCTTGCTGGATCGCGAGAGAAAAGGGCTGATATCCTCTGAAACGCGCGACGCGGCATCGAGTTGGACCTCGTCGCGTTCTACGTATATCGACGATCCGTCAGAGAAGAACATCGGGAATCCTCGATCGCAGACTCTCGAGCCGTCAAGCCACTCACGCCCGCTTTTCGCTCGATGCGCTACCCAGAGAAAAAAACGAAAATAGAGGTAACCGATCGAGCGCGTTTCCGCTTACGCCAACGAGGAGAATCTCTCGAAAAGACGAATCGATTCGTTAAGAATACGGACAAACTGTGTTCCGGGTTTGCCTTCGGCGTCGCTGGACCTTACGCGGAGATCGTTCCGCGGCAACAACGATAAATCCTATGCCCTGGCGAATTCCCTAGTTTAGCCTGCGTGGGTCTAGCGAATTATCCGTCCTCTTTTGTCGACAGTCGCGATCCCCGGCAACGAGCTTGCAACCCGCTCGAAATCGTTGCCGTTATAAATTGCGTAGCGATAGGAAGACATCGATGCGTCGATCGAATCGAGGGGATGTAACGTCTGTGCGCGCATTTAGTTTCTAGAATCGCCAACGACAAGTTTATTATCGACGATTTATTATTTAAAACGGCCGTTAACGAGACACCGTTTACCTACGACCGATCTAGTCGCATTTACATCGAGTTGCTTTCCGTGGTTCGAACGATTCGAATTCGTACAGCCGATTTAAAGGATTTTATCGACGACCGAACCTCGAGGACCGAAATTACGAGGGTCGACAGCCTGATGATAACGCGTCGCCATTCTTCGGGCGTATTTCGATCGCTGTTAATCCGGCCTCGTTCTGCGAGCCGCAATCCGATCGAACTCTCGACGGAAAAATCCTCGACGAGTGCGTCTCTGATCGAGACGACGCGGCGACGACGACGTCTGGAACGTCGAATCCCTCTGCGATCCTTAACGACTCGACACACGCGAGAACTCGAAGCGGGAGAGTGGAACCGCGCCGGATCGGTATCGGAGTACTCTCAGGCCGGGTATGCAGGCTTTATTTGCCCGTGATAGAGGAGTTGCATAAGGAGAAGGCGAGTGCACGGACGACTGGTGGGAGCGATGAAGCGGTGCTAGAGGGAGAAGCTAGGTTTTGCGAACGTGGACGATCGAGAAGGAACGAGAAGGGAGGGTTAGCTCGAGCAGGTCGTTGACGGTTGGAGGATGATGCCGTGTGGTCCCAGGGTCGATCCCGGCCCGCCACCACCCCGACGCCGCAACCACCAAGCGTCGGCTAACTACTTCTCGCAGATGTACGCGTATACGTATAAAGGCGCACACTTGCGCGACTCGGGCCTACCTCTCCCCATCCAGCGCCGCTCCAACGACCGCTTCTCATCCACTCTCATCCACTCCGATCTACCGACCTTCTCGTCCTTCTCTCCTCCGTCCTCTCCTACGCCACTCTACGTTCCGCTCTACGCTCCCGTCTGCGTTTCGGTCTACATGGTGGCCAAGCCTCGGCCGAATCCTAGGCCACCATGTACCGCATACGATACGAACGTATCCTCGTCGACGTCGGATCACCGAGAGAGCGGGCTGCTGTCGCGCACAGGCACGCTACGACGCACAGCGTTACTCTCTTCTCTCTGCGAACGCTGACACCGCGTCGTACCGCTGTAGCACGCGTGTCTGCCAACTCGTGCGAAAGCCGGGTATCAAGCACAGACGTGGCGCGAATCGTACGCCGTGCTCGAAACGCCGAGCGAAACCAGGTTTCGACGGAGCTCGCCGCCGCTTCCTACTTTGGATGGAAATTTCCGCCGGGTCCACCAGGTTCGAGCTTCGCGCCGAGAAACGAAAACGCGGCACGCTCCATACGAAAGAGTCGGATGTACGCGAGAACGTAAACGAAAGGATCTGCTCTCCCGGGAACGAGCACGGCGACTTTCTTCGGAAATTTACAATTTTGATGCGCGGCGTTGCCTAGCGAAGCGATCACGGTGTCGGTGTTCGAGGCGGGCTTCCTCCGTCTTCCGCTCGTATTCCGCGCTCGCAATCGTTCACGGTCCGTCGACCACATCCGCGAAACACCCTCGCCACCGCTGTTCGCTTCTCGCGAACGTCCGCGTGCGCGCCCCTTCTTTTCGCAACGTTCCAAACCGTCCCGTGCTGTCGCAAAAATTACCTCGTTGCAAAAAGACACCGAGTTTTATCGCGACCAGCGGCAGAACGAAGGAACCGATTCGCCACGCTGCCTACGTGCTCTGGACGCCGTTAGCAAGCGCTCGCGAGGGCCGGCGTTGTTGTAAATATAATCGATCGTGGCGCGTAACGCGCGTCCACGTAAGATTTGCGTTTGCCAATCGTAGCCGAACTCGACAGCAAACGCGGCGCTTCGGCGAGAGAAGAAGGGAAAAGAGGATAAAAGGAGAAGAGGGGAAAGAAGAAAATGAAAAAGAAGGGGAGCAAAACGGTGGACGGTTGGGAAATAACAGGCGGCAGAGGCGTGGTCGGCGTCGATCGTCGAGGGTAAAGCGCGAACGGGCTGTCATATTCGCAACAAAGGGCGAAAGTCAGAGTGGATCTCGGTGCGGGGCGGCGCAGCTAAGCGTTCGGGTTTGAAAGCACGTTCCAGCCTTTTGATCGCCAGGCTGTTTTCTTCCGTGCGGCCTCTTTCATCGTTCCACGCTACGGATTTTCAGCTGAATTTACGCCTGAAATCAGCGGTTTCCTCGTCGGTTACTAGTTGGAGTCGTCTGATAGACGAGTAGGTGGGAGGGAGCGACCGGCAATTAACTTAGCAGTCGATTCTAGCCAGTTTCGAAGTTTCGTAACCCGGCACGTTGGATCCGGTAAATCTGTTAGATCCGTGGCAGCCGAGCCGTGGGGCAGACAGGAACGAAAGGCACGTCGACGGGGCTCTCCAGTAATTTCACCGATATGTTCGTCCGTCGCGCGATTAAAATCCTCTCGGAGCCCGCCATACAGTTTCTGCTAGTGGCACGAGTGGCCAACTTTACGAGGGGATAACGCTACGTGATACGAAATCGCACGGCCGAAGCTTGACGTATCCATTCCTTTTCTATTCCGCTTGTTCTGCCTTCTACTCCCGATCTCCCGCTAATTCGCCTTGTTTCATCGGCCGTCTGTAGCGTGGATCGAGGGACATCGGTCCTTAAACTTTTCCCCACGCTGGACAAAGTTTTCTCCTTGATAAGTACCGATTCGTTTCTACTTTGTTCCGATGTTAGCGAAACGGCTCGTTCGTTCCAATAGCAATATTATTGAGCAGTAAAATTCTTCTGCGTGTAAACGCGGATAAAACAATTTCCCCTAGTATTTGTTTGCAACTAACAATTTTTAGCATTTCGTTAATAAATATTTCTTGGCAACAGCATCGTATGAAATATATTAGGTTGTCCGAAAAATGTCTTTTTTCGCAAACGTGGTTTTTACAATAATGCACCTCCGTACAAACGTGAACCAAGTCTGTGAAATGTCTCGGTGTTTATCTCAATAGAACAAAATGGATCGTACGTAATGCGACAAAACGATATAAAGCAAATGACATTGTGCGTCTATTATTTCCTCATAAACAGAAAGAAACTTTTCGGATATCAATCAAACAACTCGTATAGCGTATCTCTTTGAAGAAAACTTGCAAAGGATCGGTTTAACGTCTTAGGTACGATTGAATTTTGTGCGGGGATGTTCCTTCGTAGGGCAGGGTTTGACGCGAACTACGCGTAAACGATACTGCGCCGCAATATGTGGCGGATAATGCTGTTCTCTACGCAAGCACATTGGATAATTAAATGTTAATTTTTCTTAAAGGTACGATACACATACGTGAACTTTAATAATTTACTTTAATAATTAATAATACAATTGAGTGTGATATATTTTAAAGCAGGGCAAAGCACATACACCCACGTCACAATTTTCACATTCAAGCGAGCTAGTGCTTTTCAAATTGTTTTTCGTTTTCTATTTTCTAGCGACATTTTTAGGTTAAAAATTGTAAAATATTGTAAGGATGCGGATAGGAATGTTAAAAAGAGCATCTAATAATGATATATTTATTTTAACGGAAAGCAATAATTGATATCTGACACTTGTGTATCAAAAATAGACTATATATTTTGCCTGTATATATTGTTAACACTGTTATAAAATATTGCGAGGACAAGAAAAGTGTGAAACAAGACAAACGAAAACGTGCGTTTAGCTTAAACGGTGACCGAGTACCTCTCCAAGGTCGGTGCTGCTGATATTTAAAGGGGTCCTCTCTAAGGTCGGTGCAGCTGATATATAAAGGGGGTCCTCTCCAAGGTCGGTGCTGCTGATATTTAAAGGGGTCCTCTCTAAGGTCGGTGCAGCTGATATATAAAGGGGGTCCTCTCCAAGGTCGGTGCTGCTGGTATATAAAGGGGGCCCGATTCCCGGCGGAGCCAGCACCATCCGACCTAGACACGTAAACTAGGCAGATCGGTATAGTCGAACATTAACATTCGAAATTTTTTCGAAATCTTGTAAACCATGGAGATTTTACAAAAGACAAACGATCGGTTCCGAGAAGGAGTTCCCGTCCGGGTGGTTCGAGTCGAATCACTTACCACCATGTGGGTTCGTTTGGCTGGATGGCCGAAGATAACCCAAACACTCAATTTGAAGATGATGGAACATCCCGTGGAGTACTTGCCGAAGGCGAAAAGTTTAAGAACAGGCATGCTAGTCGCCGTGCTAGTAGATTTTAAGGAATCTAGCGCTTGGGAAAGAGCCATCCTTTTACAAAGGACCATGACTGGCTACATCGTCTTTCTAATCGATTGGGGGTTAGAGAGCGAGCAATGTCTCGATTCAATACGGCTGCTGCCCCGTAATTTGGCAAAAATGGCACCGTGGGCTAGAAAAATCGTTCTGCCAGGTGTACGAGAACAACCGATCCAAGGGAAGAGACATCGAGTGGCCCAATTCACCATGTTGAGACGGACAGGGAGCCTAGTCAACATCGATCCTTCTCCAGGAGAAGCAATAACTGCAAGGTTGCTGCTGGACCGAGAGCCGGGAGAATCCGCAAGAGATATGGCAGCATACTGGCTGGAGTTGGGATACCTCGATCCCGAATAATCGCTACTATTGCCAGACTCTTTTTTTCTAAGTATAATAATTCTTGTATGTATGGTTTTGTATGTATGGTTGTATGTACAGTTTTATGTGGATATTTGTATTTTTTTTTTTATATATATTACTACTGAATTGTATATTCTTAGTCAAGTATGGTTTTGTATGTCTGGTTTTGTATGTATGGTTTCGTATGTATGATTGTATGTACAGTTTTATGTGGATATTTGTATTTTTCTATATATATTAGTACTGAATTGTATATTCTTAGTCAAGACTGTAGGTGAATAAAAACTAATGAAAGCTTAAAATCTTGTTAACTCTCTCTTATCCTTCCTCCCCATTCACACAAGTCCTACAATACTAAATTTAATGTTCAGCTGTACGAATTGCAAGGTACATAATAAAAAAAAAAAGAATAAAAAAGTAAAATAAAATAAAAAAAGGAATAAAAGAAATAAAATAAAATAAAATAAAAAAAGTTAAATTTCAGATATCTTTTAAACTAATCATTTTGCAAATCAAGTACTTGTATACTCCTCTGTAGAGAATCAAAAACTGCGGACCGGATCGTCCATCCAGAAAACGAGAAACCCGAGGAAAAGGAATAGCCCGTGTTGGCGTAAGGTCGCGACATCGTCGCTTCGCTTATCGTTGGACACACGCTGATCGAACAACGACGCCTTTTCACGGATCCCTCGTGTTTTTCCTCCCTTTCGGCTTCGTGACTCACGGAGAAAGACGCCGAGCAACGCGAATCTCGACGCGTGGCATAACGTTGTTTCGTCGGCCCGGCCTTTGACGCTGGTCGCGGAAGCGAATCGATACCTCGTCGATCGACGCGTGGCGGCGATACGCGTTGCTCTCGTCCCCCTGAGACGCGTAATTAAGAACGACGATCGAAGAACGACGGAGAATCGACGGACGAGGAGGCGGATGAATTCGTTGGATATCGTGGAGCCGGCGATTATCGCTGCCCGATTAATAACTGCGACCCTCTTCTCCGGAGTTCGTGGGTTACGACGTTTAGTCGCGATATTAACGTACCTCCGAAGATTACAGGCGTAAGCCTGCTTCGTTCGCTTTATCGCGACTCTTCTTACGATCTCCATCGACCGCACCCCTGCGATATTTAATCGCACGGGGGACGAGGATCGTACGAGTGCTCCTCTTTCCCTTACTTCATGACCGATCTCCCTTGAGCGATACTCGACGTCGATCGAGTCAAGTACCTTCGGCTTTGCATCAACGTCGGCTATCGCGTCGTTCCGTGTCGCGGCATTTTCCATTTTAAAGGGATTCTTCGTTTCACATCGTAACGTCCTACGTCGCGTTATATGGTCGTTCGAACGACGAAACCAAGATCCAACCTTTTCATACTTATTCGTATCTAGATCTCGAGTCGGTTATTAATCGTCCGGCGGCACACAGCGCTGTTATCTCCGAACCGAGAGAGCAACGTCGAAAGAAACGGCGCAGCCGGCCGAAACTCGCTCGCTCCAAGAATCCCGTGGCTCTCTTTTTCGTCCGCGGTCACCCTTTGTCCGTGAATTGGCATTAAGCCGCACCCCGATCTGTGCGCATATCGTGTTCCACTGCGAACACTGTAAAGGGCAATTGTACGTCGAGTCGTACGCGGAAGCCGTTATCCCGCGGGTTACATTATCGCAGCCCGTGGTTTCCGCATACTCGCCCTATAGCGAGCCGCGTTAATTCCAATTTATTCGCCCTTTCGAAACGTGGCTAGAAACTTGATCCGTCTTACGTTCGAGAGTCCGTATCCTCGATACGAGAGATCGATCGACGTATTCCACGTATTCGTCTCTTTTAAGCCGCCAAAGTAGCCCCGCCAAAGTAGCGCGAAAGCCCCGATCCTTTAGCATTTAATATATATCCTATGCTTTATCGTTCCTGCATTGTTTTGTTCCTCGACGATGCACTAATCGGAGCAGATGCAAAGTGTTGGATAATCGATTCGACACAATAGGATCTCGAGCGACAGGCGTCGTAAACCCAAGGACAACCATGCCCGGACAGTATCACGGTTACGAGCGCGAAGCCTTTTAATCGTCTTTCGCTCGTAATATGCCCTCGTACGCGCGTGTTACGCCGATCCCGACACCGATCTCGATCGACCGCGAGATCGCCAAATTAACGCTTAAAGCGACCTTCCAATCGCTACGTTCGGATCGCGTCGTCGGCGCAGGTACCGCAGTCGAGGTTGACACCTCCTCCTTCGCTCGGCTCGTCGTTTCTTGCTGGATCGCGAGAGAAAAGGGCTGATATCCTCTGAAACGCGCGACGCGGCATCGAGTTGGACCTCGTCGCGTTCTACGTATATCGACGATCCGTCGGAGAAGAACATCGGGAATCCTCGATCGCAGACTCTCGAGCCGTCAAGCCACTCACGCCCGCTTTTCGCTCGATGCGCTACCCAGAGAAAAAAACGAAAATAGAGGTAACCGATCGAGCGCGTTTCCGCTTACGCCAACGAGGAGAATCTCTCGAAAAGACGAATCGATTCGTTAAGAATACGGACAAACTGTGTTCCGGGTTTGCCTTCGGCGTCGCTGGACCTTACGCGGAGATCGTTCCGCGGCAACGACGATAAATCCTATGCCCTGGCGAATTCCCTAGTTTAGCCTGCGTGGGTCTAGCGAATTATCCGTCCTCTTTTGTCGACAGTCGCGATCCCCGGCAACGAGCTTGCAACCCGCTCGAAATCGTTGCCGTTATAAAGTGCGTAGCGATAGGAAGACATCGATGCGTCGATCGAATCGAGGGGATGTAACGTCTGTGCGCGCATTTAGTTTCTAGAATCGCCAACGACAAGTTTATTATCGACGATTTATTATTTAAAACGGCCGTTAACGAGACACCGTTTACCTACGACCGATCTAGTCGCATTTACATCGAGTTGCTTTCCGTGGTTCGAACGATTCGAATTCGTACAGCCGATTTAAAGGATTTTATCGACGACCGAACCTCGAGGACCGAAATTACGAGGGTCGACAGCCTGATGATAACGCGTCGCCATTCTTCGGGCGTATTTCGATCGCTGTTAATCCGGCCTCGTTCTGCGAGCCGCAATCCGATCGAACTCTCGACGGAAAAATCCTCGACGAGTGCGTCTCTGATCGAGACGACGCGGCGACGACGACGTCTGGAACGTCGAATCCCTCTGCGATCCTTAACGACTCGACACACGCGAGAACTCGAAGCGGGAGAGTGGAACCGCGCCGGATCGGTATCGGAGTACTCTCAGGCCGGGTATGCAGGCTTTATTTGCCCGTGATAGAGGAGTTGCATAAGGAGAAGGCGAGTGCACGGGCGACTGGTGGGAGCGATGAAGCGGTGCTAGAGGGAGAAGCTAGGTTTTGCGAACGTGGACGATCGAGGAGGAACGAGAAGGGAGGGTTAGCTCGAGCAGGTCGTTGACGTTTGGAGGATGATGCCCTGTGGTCCCAGGGTCGATCCCGGCCCGCCACCACCCCGACGCCGCAACCGCCAAGCGTCGGCTAACTACTTCTCGCAGATGTACGCGTGTACGTATAAAGGCGCACACTTGCGCGACTCGGGCCTACCTCTCCCCATCCAGCGCCGCTCCAACGACCGCTTCTCATCCACTCTCATCCACTCCGATCTACCGACCTTCTCGTCCTTCTCTCCTCCGTCCTCTCCTACGCCACTCTACGTTCCGCTCTACGCTCCCGTCTGCGTTTCGGTCTACATGGTGGCCAAGCCTCGGCCGAATTCTAGCCACCATGTACCGCATACGATACGAACGTATCCTCGTCGACGTCGGATCACCGAGAGAGCGGGCTGCTGTCGCGCACAGGCACGCTACGACGCACAGCGTTACTCTCTTCTCTCTGCGAACGCTGACACCGCGTCGTACCGCTGTAGCACGCGTGTCTGCCAACTCGTGCGAAAGCCGGGTATCAAGCACAGACGTGGCGCGAATCGTACGCCGTGCTCGAAACGCCGAGCGAAACCAGGTTTCGACGGAGCTCGCCGCCGCTTCCTACTTTGGATGGAAATTTCCGCCGGGTCCACCAGGTTCGAGCTTCGCGCCGAGAAACGAAAACGCGGCACGCTCCATACGAAAGAGTCGGATGTACGCGAGAACGTAAACGAAAGGATCTGCTCTCCCGGGAACGAGCACGGCGACTTTCTTCGGAAATTTACAATTTTGATGCGCGGCGTTGCCTAGCGAAGCGATCACGGTGTCGGTGTTCGAGGCGGGCTTCCTCCGTCTTCCGCTCGTATTCCGCGCTCGCAATCGTTCACGGTCCGTCGACCACATCCGCGAAACACCCTCGCCACCGCTGTTCGCTTCTCGCGAACGTCCGCGTGCGCGCCCCTTCTTTTCGCAACGTTCCAAACGTCCCGTGCTGTCGCAAAAATTACCTCGTTGCAAAAAGACACCGAGTTTTATCGCGACCAGCGGCAGAACGAAGGAACCGATTCGCCGCGCTGCCTACGTGCTCTGGACGCCGTTAGCGAGCGCTCGCGCGGGCCGGCGTTGTTGTAAATATAATCGATCGTGGCGCGTAACGCGCGTCCACGTAAGATTTGCGTTTGCCAATCGTAGCCGAACTCGACAGCAAACGCGGCGCTTCGGCGAGAGAAGAAGGGAAAAGAGGATAAGAGGAGAAGAGGGGAAAGAAGAAAATGAAAAAGAAGGGGAGCAAAACGGTGGACGGTTGGGAAATAACAGGCGGCAGAGGCGTGGTCGGCGTCGATCGTCGAGGGTAAAGCGCGAACGGGCTGTCATATTCGCAACAAAGGGCGAAAGTCAGAGTGGATCTCGGTGCGGGGCGGCGCAGCTAAGCGTTCGGGTTTGAAAGCACGTTCCAGCCTTTTGATCGCCAGGCTGTTTTCTTCCGTGCGGCCTCTTTCATCGTTCCACGCTACGGATTTTCAGCTGAATTTACGCCTGAAATCAGCGGTTTCCTCGTCGGTTACTAGTTGGAGTCGTCTGATAGACGAGTAGGTGGGAGGGAGCGACCGGCAATTAACTTAGCAGTCGATTCTAGCCAGTTTCGAAGTTTCGTAACCCGGCACGTTGGATCCGGTAAATCTGTTAGATCCGTGGCAGCCGAGCCGTGGGGCAGACAGGAACGAAAGGCACGTCGACGGGGCTCTCCAGTAATTTCACCGATATGTTCGTCCGTCGCGCGATTAAAATCCTCTCGGAGCCCGCCATACAGTTTCTGCTAGTGGCACGAGTGGCCAACTTTACGAGGGGATAACGCTACGTGATACGAAATCGCACGGCCGAAGCTTGACGTATCCATTCCTTTTCTATTCCGCTTGTTCTGCCTTCTACTCCCGATCTCCCGCTAATTCGCCTTGTTTCATCGGCCGTCTGTAGCGTGGATCGAGGGACATCGGTCCTTAAACTTTTCCCCACGCTGGACAAAGTTTTCTCCTTGATAAGTACCGATTCGTTTCTACTTTGTTCCGATGTTAGCGAAACGGCTCGTTCGTTCCAATAGCAATATTATTGAGCAGTAAAATTCTTCTGCGTGTAAACGCGGATAAAACAATTTCCCCTAGTATTTGTTTGCAACTAACAATTTTGAGCATTTCGTTAATAAATATTTCTTGGCAACAGCATCGTATGAAATATATTAGGTTGTCCGAAAAATGTCTTTTTTCGCAAACGTGGTTTTTACAATAATGCACCTCCGTACAAACGTGAACCAAGTCTGTGAAATGTCTCGGTGTTTATCTCAATAGAACAAAATGGATCGTACGTAATGCGACAAAACGATATAAAGCAAATGACATTGTGCGTCTATTATTTCCTCATAAACAGAAAGAAACTTTTCGGATATCAATCAAACAACTCGTATAGCGTATCTCTTTGAAGAAAACTTGCAAAGGATCGGTTTAACGTCTTAGGTACGATTGAATTTTGTGCGGGGATGTTCCTTCGTAGGGCAGGGTTTGACGCGAACTACGCGTAAACGATACTGCGCCGCAATATGTGGCGGATAATGCTGTTCTCTACGCAAGCACATTGGATAATTAAATGTTAATTTTTCTTAAAGGTACGATACACATACGTGAACTTTAATAATTTACTTTAATAATTAATAATACAATTGAGTGTGATATATTTTAAAGCAGGGCAAAGCACATACACCCACGTCACAATTTTCACATTCAAGCGAGCTAGTGCTTTTCAAATTGTTTTTCGTTTTCTATTTTCTAGCGACATTTTTAGGTTAAAAATTGTAAAATATTGTAAGGATGCGGATAGGAATGTTAAAAAGAGCATCTAATAATGATATATTTATTTTAACGGAAAGCAATAATTGATATCTGACACTTGTGTATCAAAAATAGACTATATATTTTGCCTGTATATATTGTTAACACTGTTATAAAATATTGCGAGGACAAGAAAAGTGTGAAACAAGACAAACGAAAACGTGCGTTTAGCTTAAACGGTGACCGAGTACCTCTCCAAGGTCGGTGCTGCTGATATTTAAAGGGGTCCTCTCTAAGGTCGGTGCAGCTGATATATAAAGGGGGTCCTCTCCAAGGTCGGTGCTGCTGGTATATAAAGGGGGTCCGATTCCCGGCGGAGCCAGCACCATCCGACCTAGACACGTAAACTAGGCAGATCGGTATAGTCGAACATTAACATTCGAAATTTTTTCGAAATCTTGTAAACCATGGAGATTTTACAAAAGACAAACGATCGGTTCCGAGAAGGAGTTCCCGTCCGGGTGGTTCGAGTCGAATCACTTACCACCATGTGGGTTCGTTTGGCTGGATGGCCGAAGATAACCCAAACACTCAATTTGAAGATGATGGAACATCCCGTGGAGTACTTGCCGAAGGCGAAAAGTTTAAGAACAGGCATGCTAGTCGCCGTGCTAGTAGATTTTAAGGAATCTAGCGCTTGGGAAAGAGCCATCCTTTTACAAAGGACCATGACTGGCTACATCGTCTTTCTAATCGATTGGGGGTTAGAGAGCGAGCAATGTCTCGATTCAATACGGCTGCTGCCCCGTAATTTGGCAAAAATGGCACCGTGGGCTAGAAAAATCGTTCTGCCAGGTGTACGAGAACAACCGATCCAAGGGAAGAGACATCGAGTGGCCCAATTCACCATGTTGAGACGGACAGGGAGCCTAGTCAACATCGATCCTTCTCCAGGAGAAGCAATAACTGCAAGGTTGCTGCTGGACCGAGAGCCGGGAGAATCCGCAAGAGATATGGCAGCATACTGGCTGGAGTTGGGATACCTCGATCCCGAATAATCGCTACTATTGCCAGACTCTTTTTTTCTAAGTATAATAATTCTTGTATGTATGGTTTTGTATGTATGGTTGTATGTACAGTTTTATGTGGATATTTGTATTCTTTTTTATATATATTACTACTGAATTGTATATTCTTAGTCAAGTATGGTTTTGTATGTCTGGTATTGTATGTATGGTTTCGTATGTATGATTGTATGTACAGTTTTATGTGGATATTTGTATTTTTCTATATATATTAGTACTGAATTGTATATTCTTAGTCAAGACTGTAGGTGAATAAAAACTAATGAAAGCTTAAAATCTTGTTAACTCTCTCTTATCCTTCCTCCCCATTCACACAAGTCCTACAATACTAAATTTAATGTTCAGCTGTACGAATTGCAAGGTACATAATAAAAAAAAAAAAAGAATAAAAAAGTAAAATAAAATAAAAAAAGGAATAAAAGAAATAAAATAAAATAAAATAAAAAAAGTTAAATTTAAGATATCTTTTAAACTAATCATTTTGCAAATCAAGTACTTGTATACTCCTCTGTAGAGAATCAAAAACTGCGGACCGGATCGTCCATCCAGAAAACGAGAAACCCGAGGAAAAGGAATTGCCCGTGTTGGCGTAAGGTCGCGACATCGTCGCTTCGCTTATCGTTGGACACACGCTGATCGAACAACGACGCCTTTTCACGGATCCCTCGTGTTTTTCCTCCCTTTCGGCTTCGTGACCCACGGAGAAAGACGCCGAGCAACGCGAATCTCGACGCGTGGCATAACGTTGTTTCGTCGGCCCGGCCTTTGACGCTGGTCGCGGAAGCGAATCGATACCTCGTCGATCGACGCGTGGCGGCGATACGCGTTGCTCTCGTCCCCCTGAGACGCGTAATTAAGAACGACGATCGAAGGACGACGGAGAATCGACGGACGAGGAGGCGGATGAATTCGTTGGATATCGTGGAGCCGGCGATTATCGCTGCCCGATTAATAACTGCGACCCTCTTCTCCGGAGTTCGTGGGTTACGACGTTTAGTCGCGATATTAACGTACCTCCGAAGATTACAGGCGTAAGCCTGCTTCGTTCGCTTTATCGCGACTCATCTTACGATCTCCATCGACCGCAGCCCTGCGATATTTAATCGCACGGGGGACGAGGATCGTACGAGTGCTCCTCTTTCCCTTACTTCATGACCGATCTCCCTTGAGCGATACTCGACGTCGATCGAGTCAAGTACCTTCGGCTTTGCATCAACGTCGGCTATCGCGTCGTTCCGTGTCGCGGCATTTTCCATTTTAAAGGAATTCTTCGTTTCACATCGTAACGTCCTACGTCGCGTTATATGGTCGTTCGAACGACGAAACCAAGATCCAACCTTTTCATACTTATTCGTATCTAGATCTCGAGTCGGTTATTAATCGTCCGGCGGCACACAGCGCTGTTATCACCGAACCGAGAGAGCAACGTCGAAAGAAACGGCGCAGCCGGCCGAAACTCGCTCGCTCCAAGAATCCCGTGGCTCTCTTTTTCGTCCGCGGTCACCCTTTGTCCGTGAATTGGCATTAAGCCGCACCCCGATCTGTGCGCATATCGTGTTCCACTGCGAACACTGTAAAGGGCAATTGTACGTCGAGTCGTACGCGGAAGCCGTTATCCCGCGGGTTACATTATCGCAGCCCGTGGTTTCCGTATACTCGCCCTATAGCGAGCCGCGTTAATTCCAATTTATTCGCCCTTTCGAAACGTGGCTAGAAACTTGATCCGTCTTACGTTCGAGAGTCCGTATCCTCGATACGAGAGATCGATCGACGTATTCCACGTATTCGTCTCTTTTAAGCCGCCAAAGTAGCCCCGCCAAAGTAGCGCCAAAGCCCCGGTCCTTTAGCATTTATTATATATCCTATGCTTTATCGTTCTTGCATTGTTTTGTTCCTCGACGATGCACTAATCGGAGCAGATGCAAAGTGTTGGATAATCGATTCGACACAATAGGATCTCGAGCGACAGGCGTCGTAAACCCAAGGACAACCATGCCCGGACAGTATCACGGTTACGAGCGCGAAGCCTTTTAATCGTCTTTCGCTCGTAATATGCCCTCGTACGCGCGTGTTACGCCGATCCCGACACCGATCTCGATCGACCGCGAGATCGCCAAATTAACGCTTAAAACGACCTTCCAATCGCTACGTTCGGATCGCGTCGTCGGCGCAGGTACCGCAGTCGAGGTTGACACCTCCTCCTTCGCTCGGCTCGTCGTTTCTTGCTGGATCGCGAGAGAAAAGGGCTGATATCCTCTGAAACGCGCGACGCGGCATCGAGTTGCACCTCGTCGCGTTCTACGTATATCGACGATCCGTCAGAGAAGAACATCGGGAATCCTCGATCGCAGACTCTCGAGCCGTCAAGCCACTCACGCCCGCTTTTCGCTCGATGCGCTACCCAGAGAAAAAAACGAAAATAGAGGTAACCGATCGAGCGCGTTTCCGCTTACGCCAACGAGGAGAATCTCTCGAAAAGACGAATCGATTCGTTAAGAATACGGACAAACTGTGTTCCGGGTTTGCCTTCGGCGTCGCTGGACCTTACGCGGAGATCGTTCCGCGGCAACGACGATAAATCCTATGCCCTGGCGAATTCCCTAGTTTAGCCTGCGTGGGTCTAGCGAATTATCCGTCCTCTTTTGTCGACAGTCGCGATCCCCGGCAACGAGCTTGCAACCCGCTCGAAATCGTTGCCGTTATAAATTGCGTAGCGATAGGAAGACATCGATGCGTCGATCGAATCGAGGGGATGTAACGTCTGTGCGCGCATTTAGTTTCTAGAATCGCCAACGACAAGTTTATTATCGACGATTTATTATTTAAAACGGCCGTTAACGAGACACCGTTTACCTACGACCGATCTAGTCGCATTTACATCGAGTTGCTTTCCGTGGTTCGAACGATTCGAATTCGTACAGCCGATTTAAAGGAGTTTATCGACGACCGAACCTCGAGGACCGAAATTACGAGGGTCGACAGCCTGATGATAACGCGTCGCCATTCTTCGGGCGTATTTCGATCGCTGTTAATCCGGCATCGTTCTGCGAGCCGCAATCCGATCGAACTCTCGACGGAAAAATCCTCGACGAGTGCGTCTCTGATCGAGACGACGCGGCGACGACGACGTCTGGAACGTCGAATCCCTCTGCGATCCTTAACGACTCGACACACGCGAGAACTCGAAGCGGGAGAGTGGAACCGCGCCGGATCGGTATCGGAGTACTCTCAGGCCGGGTATGCAGGCTTTATTTGCCCGTGATAGAGGAGTTGCATAAGGAGAAGGCGAGTGCACGGACGACTGGTGGGAGCGATGAAGCGGTGCTAGAGGGAGAAGCTAGGTTTTGCGAACGTGGACGATCGAGAAGGAACGAGAAGGGAGGGTTAGGTCGAGCAGGTCGTTGACGGTTGGAGGATGATGCCGTGTGGTCCCAGGGTCGATCCCGGCCCGCCACCACCCCGACGCCGCAACCACCAAGCGTCGGCTAACTACTTCTCGCAGATGTACGCGTGTACGTATAAAGCCGCACACTTGCGCGACTCGGGCCTACCTCTCCCCATCCAGCGCCGCTCCAACGACCGCTTCTCATCCACTCTCATCCACTCCGATCTACCGACCTTCTCGTCCTTCTCTCCTCCGTCCTCTCCTACGCCACTCTACGTTCCGCTCTACGCTCCCGTCTGCGTTTCGGTCTACATGGTGGCCAAGCCTCGGCCGAATCCTAGGCCACCATGTACCGCATAGGATACGAACGTATCCTCGTCGACGTCGGATCACCGAGAGAGCGGGCTGCTGTCGCGCACAGGCACGCTACGACGCACAGCGTTACTCTCTTCTCTCTGCGAACGCTGACACCGCGTCGTACCGCTGTAGCACGCGTGTCTGCCAACTCGTGCGAAAGCCGGGTATCAAGCACAGACGTGGCGCGAATCGTACGCCGTGCTCGAAACGCCGAGCGAAACCAGGTTTCGACGGAGCTCGCCGCCGCTTCCTACTTTGGATGGAAATTTCCGCCGGGTCCACCAGGTTCGAGCTTCGCGCCGAGAAACGAAAACGCGGCACGCTCCATACGAAAGAGTCGGATGTACGCGAGAACGTAAACGAAAGGATCTGCTCTCCCGGGAACGAGCACGGCGACTTTCTTCGGAAATTTACAATTTTGATGCGCGGCGTTGCCTAGCGAAGCGATCACGGTGTCGGTGTTCGAGGCGGGCTTCCTCCGTCTTCCGCTCGTATTCCGCGCTCGCAATCGTTCACGGTCCGTCGACCACATCCGCGAAACACCCTCGCCACCGCTGTTCGCTTCTCGCGAACGTCCGCGTGCGCGCCCCTTCTTTTCGCAACGTTCCAAACGTCCCGTGCTGTCGCAAAAATTACCTCGTTGCAAAAAGACACCGAGTTTTATCGCGACCAGCGGCAGAACGAAGGAACCGATTCGCCGCGCTGCCTACGTGCTCTGGACGCCGTTAGCGAGCGCTCGCGCGGGCCGGCGTTGTTGTAAATATAATCGATCGTGGCGCGTAACGCGCGTCCACGTAAGATTTGCGTTTGCCAATCGTAGCCGAACTCGACAGCAAACGCGGCGCTTCGGCGAGAGAAGAAGGGAAAAGAGGATAAAAGGAGAAGAGGGGAAAGAAGAAAATGAAAAAGAAGGGGAGCAAGACGGTGGACGGTTG
>NW_022885545.1:0-17915 GCF_011952205.1 Bombus bifarius
TACGAATGTATATTATATATAGATTTACATATATGAAACTGTGAGCGATTTCATGCACAACAAAGTATTATAATGAAATATCTTAATGTTGCTATGAAGGCTTAAAATATTTTTTAAAATTTAATTCATTGCAATTGGAATCAGCGCTGGTGATTGTTCGTTCTTAGAACCATGACTTTTAACATATTTTCGACCGCGATATTTTCAATCTTTTAACAGTAATATAGAATTTTATAAATATTCGAATTTCATATTGAATTTTTTTTTTTTTTTTTAATTCAGATTAAATTCAATTACTTAAAATTCTATTTTTCAACGTAACCCTAGTTTCGATTAAAAAGATACAAATGATTCTCTATATTTGCTAAAATTTAATCAATAGTAATTTGATCTATAATTAACCATTATTAGTAGTTTATTTTTCATGTATAAAATGTTCTCGTTTTAAAGATACCTGTTTCTTTCATATACCACATCAAGTAAATGAGTTTGTTTCAAATTTATCAACTAGCAGAAAGTAGATTTCAATTACATACATGAACATTTCATAGCATATTAAATATGTATGCTAGATACCGAAATGATTTTTCTTCCATTGTCTGATTGTTCAGGCTTCTTCCCGTTTCCCCATTTTTAAAAGAAGCATATTGCGGTAACGTTGGAGTATATAACTTTTCGATATTTTCATAAGTTTAGTACAACGAGTCGTATGTCTCTTCTGCAAGATCCTAAATTGTATATACAGTGTCAATAGTTTCATTTCCATTCTTTCGTTCCAAGTTAGACAAATGTATCATTGATACCGAATGTTGCCAGTACGGTTGCGAATTATTGTGCAATGCTTGTACTGATGGATGTAATCGTTTTCGCAGATTCATCAGTGGATTAACTTTTGGAAAACCACTACATCGATAAGTACAAACATTGTACAATAATTCGATACCAAGATAAGAACCACGCTAATACAGTCCAGTTTGGATTACGAAAAGACACGAAGAGAATTTTGGATAATCTAAACTGGACTGCAACGTGAGACGCCGTTGGACACCGTGGGACGCCGTTGGACACGGTGGGACGCCGTTGGACACGGTGGGACGCCGTGGGACATCGTGGGACGCCGTGGGACATCGTTGGACGCCGTGGGACATCGTTGGACACCGTTGGACACCGTTGGACACCGTTGGACACCGTTGGACACCGTTGGACACCGTTGGACACCGTTGGACACCGTTGGACACCGTTGGACACCGTTGGACACCGTTGGACACCGTTGGACACCGTTGGACGCCGATGGACGCCGTTGGACACCGTTGGACACCGTTGGACAACGTTGGACAACGTTGGACAACGTTGGACAACGTTGGACAACGTTGGACGCCGTGGGACGCCGTGGGACGCCGTGGGACGCCGTGGGACGCCGTGGGACGCCGTGGGACATCGTGGGACATCGTGGGATGCGTACGTTTTTGTCTTAATTAATCGTAAGGTAGATACATATGTCAAGTGCATTGTGAGCTCATTCTGTACAGCGACATTTATCCACCTTAGAACGAAAAAAAGAAAAATCTCGTCTCCCTTCACTCGCTTACCTCACAGTACTTATTGCACTCGCGATTTATCGGTTCGCGATCACTCAGTTCTTTCAAACCGTAGCGTGACGTACTCACTCGCGCGTATTCCGCGTACGTGCGGGTCAACGTGCACTGGACAACTCCTTGCATTCGTAAGTCGCCCCAAGGAAACCTCTGTCTGGGTGACTGCTCGACGACTGCTCGACGTTCGCATCGGATCGCGGGAGTTGTCGTCGCGCCGGTGATGCTAGCGAACCTGTTGGGGATTCAGTCGTGGATCCGCAGTCCTGTCCGATTGGTACTTTGGTACTCGGTCAGGGACCTGCAATTTCACGTCCTCCGTAATTCTGTTCGGGCCCGCGGGAGTGGACCCCACTGTTCAGTTGAGGTCAATGCCTTCGTAATCCTGTTCAGCGGTCCCTCCCCGTGAGTGGACCCCACTGTTCAGTTGAGGCCTCTTGCCTTCGTAATCCTGATCAGCGGTCCATCCCCGGGTTCCACACGTTCAGTTGGAGTGTGTTAAGTTGCTGGCCTATGTGCTGGATCCACGGCTGAATTACCCGTGGATCACTAGCATCATCGGTCGGCGCCATCGACCGCGACTCGTGTAAGTTTCGAACGGCGAAACAGGAATCGAGTTACGGTCAATTCTTGGGCTTTCCGCTGAACCTCGGGGTTATCTCGTGTACGGGGGTACGTCGTGTAGGTTTGTTAGTTCTTTCGAGAGATCGCGATCTCGTTCGTTTCGGGCGCGCCGCGATTTTTTCCTTTATCATCTGATTCATCGGGCATGTTCTTGTTTACCCATTTTTAAGGGATACTTATTTAGATCACGTTAGAGTTTATAACTTTTCAGTATCTTCAATATCGTACAGTGTCGCAAAAATAGAACGATAACTAGTTTAGTACAGCGACTCGTATGCCCCTTCTGCGAGACACGAAATGGTATATACAGTGTCAGTAGCTACATTTTCTTCCTTTCATTCCAAGTTGGATAAATGTGTCTTTGATACCGAATGATGCCAGTAGGGATGCGAATTATTGTACGATATTTGTACTGATCGATGTAATCGTTGTGTGGGAGATGAATGTTGCGTTACGTAGGCTTTGTTCTACGTTTGTAAAGATTCATGTAAGCGCTGCGTTGGAGATATGTGTTTCGCAGTTAGGCTACGAAACAACTATCTCTTTACGCAGGCCCATGAAGTAGAGTGGGAACTCGACATTCCTGCCAGTAGGTTGAATGTCGAGACCGATGCATAATGTTGAATAACTCATGGGCGGGTCTCGTGCGTAGTCACCTCCTCGTGGTGAGACCTGGTAATTGGCATCCTTTTCCAAAAATTAATCAGCTGATTAATCTTTGGAAAACGATGCCAAGCTAAGAACTACGCACCAGTCCAGTTTGGAACACCAAAAGCCTCTAAGAGAATTCTGTTCAAACTAAGTGATAGTCGAAACTAGTATTAAAGAAGTGTGAATTTAGTCTTAGTTTGCAGAAACTATTGAAATGATAAAAATGGATATCGTATTAAATCGGCAAAACAATATCGCCGCTACAGTATCGCTTTATTATAAAATAATTTTACATCTCTGCTTCCAATGCTTAAAAACTGTTTATGTAAATGGGACCCGAGCGTAGTTACCTCCTTGTGGTGGGTCCCGGTAATTGGTATCGTTTCCCAAATAATAATACACCAAGTACTATTTTGAATATTAGTATTATTATTTAAGAAACGATATCAAGCTAAAAACTACTTCAATATAGTCTGGTCTTGATCATCCAAAATAGTTTTGGTGATCTAGACCGGACTAAGACCCCCCCGCGGGGGCGACGTGGGACATCGTGGGACATCGTGGGACATCGCGGGAGACCGTGGGATGCGAGCGTTTTAGCCTTAATTAATCATAAGATAGATGCCTATGTCATGTGCATTGTGAGCTCATTCTGTACAAAGATACTTATCTATCTTGGAACGAAAAATAAAAATCTCGTCTCTCGTGATTTCCTCGCTTACCACATTGAAAAAAATTGTTCCCACGATTTATCGGTTCGCGATCACTCAGTTCTTTCAAACCGTAGCGTGACGTACTCGCTCGTGCGTATTCCGGGTACGTGCGGGTCAACGTACATTGGACAACTCCTTGGATTCGTAAGTCGCCCCAAGCACACCTCTGTCTTGATGACTACTCGACGACTGCTCGACGTTCGCATCGGATCGCGGGAGTTGTCGTCGCGCCGGTGATGCTTGCGAATCTGTTGGGGATTCAGTCATGGATCCGCAGTCCTGTCCGATTGGTACTTTGGTACTCGGTCAGGGACCTGCAATTTCACGTCCTCTCTAATTCTGTTCGGGCCCGCGGGACTGGACCCCTCTGTTCAGTTGAGGTCAATGCCTTCGTAATCCTGTTCAGCGGTCCCTCCCCGTGAGTGGACCCCACTGTTCAGTTGAGGCCTCTTGCCTTCGTAATCCTGTTCAGCGGTCCATCCCCGGGTTCCACACGTTCAGTTGGAGTGTGTTAAGTTGCTGGCCTATGTGCTGGATCCACGGCTGAATTACCCGTGGATCACTAGCATCATCGGTCGGCGCCATCGACCGCGACTCGTGTAAGTTTCGAACGGCGAAACAGGAATCGAGTTACGGTCAACCCTGGGGCTTTCAGCCGAATCTCGGGGTTACCTCGTGTACGGGGGTACGTGCATAGTCACCTCCTCGTGGTGAGACCTGGTAATTGGCATCGCTTTCCAAAAAATGAATCAGTTGATGAATCAGTTGATTAATCTTTGGAAAACGATACCAAGCCAAGAACTACGCACCAGTCCAGTTTGGATCACCAAAATCCTCTAAGAGAATTATGGATGATCTAGACTGGACTGCACCCTGGGACACCGTTGGACACCGTGGGACGTCGTTGGTCCAGTATGGATCACCAAAAGCCATGAAAGAATCTTGGATGACCTACACTGTACTGTACTGTAACGTTGGACGCCGTGGGACAACGTTGGATAACGCTGGACGCTGTTGCACACTGTACTGTACTGCAATGTTGGACGCCGTGGGACAACGTTGGATAACGCTTGACGCTGTTGCACACCGTTGGACACCGTTGGACACCGTTTGACAACGTTGGGCACCGTTGGACACCGTTGGACACCGTCCGACACCGTAGGACACCGTTGGACAACGTTGGACACCGTTGGACACCGTTGGACACCGTTGGACACCGTTGGACACCGTTGGACACCGTTGGACACCGTTGGACACCGATGAACACCGTTGGACACCGATGGACACCGCTGGACACCGTCGGACACCGTAGGACACCGTTGGACACCGTTGGACACCGTAGGACACCGTTGGACACCGTAGGACACCGTTCGGGTTAGGTTGGGGTTAGGTTGGGGTTAGGTTGGGGTTAGGTTGGGGTTAGGTTGGGGTTAGGTTGGGGTTAGGTTGGGGTTAGGTTAGGTTGGGGTTAGGTTGGGGTTAGGTTGGGGTTAGGTTGGGGTTAGGTTGGGGTTAGGTTGGGGTTAGGTTGGGGTTAGGTTGGGGTTAGGTTGGGGTTAGGTTGGGGTTAGGTTGGGGTTAGGTTGGGGTTAGGTTAGGTTGGGGTTAGGTTGGGGTTAGGTTGGGGGTTAGGTTGGGGTTAGGTTGGGGTTAGGTTGGGTTAGGTTAGGTTGGGGTTAGGTTGGGGTTAGGTTGGGTTCCAATATGGCGGCAAGTAGGACGGACACGTGCGCGTCGCTCCGTATTCCGTGACCGAAATATGTGGAAAAATCGAAGAGTGCAGTGGAAGGATTAGGGTGAAAGTGAAGTGCTAGTGGTGAGGAATAGGCGTGTGCAAAAAGTTTGGTGGAAATCGATGAATTAAAACTGTTATTAGAGTTAAAAGTGTCGGTGTTGCCACGAGGGAAGAGGCAGCCATCTTGGCGGCCATCTTGGCGGCCAGCGTAGTGACGCGCGACGCGGACGCGTGTCGGCGTCTCGCGGGAGGCCAGTGAACTACAGTGTAGTGCTAGTGCGGTAGTTGCGAGAACTACGTTACCGACGGCGGAACAAGTTACCGACGTCGGAACTAGTTACCGAAGGTGGAACGAGTTACCCACGGTGGAAGTAGTTACCCGCGGTGGAACAGACCACTTACCTTACCATCTCGCGCGGCACACCTGTCGCCCTGGTCCGCATTCGACAGGGGCAGCGCGCGAAAGAGCGAGTGGCTCCAGGACGGAGATTTTGTCGATTACATTGGCGAAGACAAAAGAACAAACAAACAAACAAAGAAATATGGACATGGAGAAAATAAATGACAACGTTTACGGTGCAGGGGAGGGATACCCCAGTACCGGCGCAGTCGTGGGTAGTAAAGTGGGCCCCGCTGCGTCGATATCTCGCGACCACGGCCGTTCGGGGGTGGACCGTCAGGCCCCCGGACGCGTTACTACGACTGGCGACGGAACAGCAGGAGAGAGGAGGAGGATAACCACGGGAGGACATCCAGAGGACGACAGGACGGAGACCGCGGAGGAGCCTCCGAGGAAGGCGACGAGACGTTCGCTGAGAGCCGCGAACAGGTCCGAGTACGTTTTTCTCGCGCCGGCCACGATGGACGACGGTACGTCACCGGTGGCGGGGGGATCGCGGGGGCGGGCGAGGTCCGACGACGAGGAGTCGGTCGCCTCGTTCGCCTCGCGTTCGTCGCTGGCTTCGATGGCGTCCAGGGGCAAGAGGAAGAGAACAGGAGCCACGACGACACCGGAGGTGTCGGAGGAGTTGGAGGTGCAGATGAAGACGAGCTCCCCGGCGGAAATCAGCGCGGGCTTGACGATGCACGTGTCGGAGATAATGCACGTCGCGACGACGTCGTCGAACTTGAAGGGGACCTACATCAGATCCCTTAAAAACGCGGCGAGCTATATCACCGCCGCGTGGAACGAGGAATCTTCAAGGAGGGCGAGGCCAGCGCGAGGCGCCGGCGACGACGTGGACGCGAGGCTGTCCATGCTGGAGGGGGAGAACGCGGCCCTCCGCCAGGAACTGAGGAGACTGGCTGCCCGCGTCAACGAGTGCCCACGATGCGCCGACGCGGCGCCCGAATACGTCCGCCCGCCGTGGGAAGGCGGAAACGACAGGACGCGGCTGGACGCCCTGGAAAGAGCGGTCCGAGAACTGGGACCCTCTATTCTCAGGACAATCGAGGAACGATTCGGGGATGCACGACGGCAACGCACCCCCGAAGGACGACCCAGCGGGGACCGCCCCGTCGACCCTCCCGCGGCCCAGCCGACGCCGACCCGAAGGGAACGGGAGGACGGCGGATGGGAGCTGGTGGAGACGAAAAAGAAGCGGAGGAGAAACAAGAAGACGGCGAACGGGAAGAAGGCAGCCGTCGCCGCCGCCACCGGAGCAGAGGCGGCGAGGAAAGGATCGACCGCGCCACCACCGACGCGGGTACCGCGGCAGCAGCAACCCCAGCCCGGCGGCACGACGGGCGCACCGAAGGCGAGCGCCCCCGCGACGCAGAGAGGACCACCGCGGACACCCAAGGTGGTCACGCCCCCTCGCGCACCGCGAACATCCGCGGTGACCCTGACGTTGAACGAGGGAGCGAGGATGTCGTACGCCGACGTCCTGGAAGCGGCGAGGACGAGGATCCCACTATCGGAGCTTGGCACGGAGCGCCTGGAGATGAAGAAGGCGATGACGGGCGCCATTATAATTCAAGTCCCCGGTGACAAGGACAGGGGAAAGGCGACGCTACTGGCGTCGCGGCTGGCCGAGACCCTGGACCCGACGGCGGTGAGAATCGCCACACCGACCAGGATGGCGGAGTTACGCGTGACCGGGATAGACATCTCGGTCAAGAAGGAGGAGCTGCGAAGAGCACTGGCCTTGGCGGCGGGATGCGGCAGCGCAGAGGTGCAGGTGGGCGAGATCGGCGCCACCAGAGGCGGCCTCGGGTCTGCATGGATCAAGTGCCCGGCGGCAGCAGCCCGCAAGCTGGCCCAGGCGGAGAAGATAGCCCTGGGCTGGTCAACGGCGAGGATAAGGGCCGTGCCGAAGCGCCCGTTGCAGTGCTTCAGGTGCCTGGAGCTGGGGCACGTGCGCGCCACTTGCGTTTCCGGCGAAGACCGTGGACACCTGTGCTACAGGTGCGGCGGGAGCGGACACCGCGCCAGAGGCTGTCCCGCCTCCGCTCCCAAATGTCCGCTTTGCGAGTCGCTCGGGGCACCCGCGAATCACAGGATGGGTGGAGATGCATGCAACCCCCCGAAGGTCAAGAGGAGGAGACCCATCCGCCAACCAGCAGCGGTAGCAGCAGCAGCAGTCGCCGCGGCAGGGACACCAGGAAGCGCCGCCGAATCAGCAGCAGCGGCGGATGGCCGGGAGGAGGCCATGGAGGTGACGGCATAGTTCAAGCGCCTGCTGCAATGCAACCTCGGTAGGTCGAGACGAGCGCAAGATCTGCTCGTCCAGACCATCCGGGAGAACGAGGTGGCCCTAGCGGCGGTGGCCGAACCGCACCGTATACCCGACTTGCCCAACTGGATCGGGGACCTGGACGGATCCGCGGGGATAACGTGGACGTCGGCCTCGTGCGTCTCGCTGGACCGTGGCAACGGCTTCGTCGCGGTCGAGTGGCTAGGAGCGGCGGTGGTGGCGGTGTACGTCTCTCCGAACATCGACCTGGCCGCGTACGGGGACTTCCTGGACCGAGTCGGCGAGTGCATCCGAGGATGCCTCCCCCGCCAGGTGCTCGTGCTGGGGGACTTCAACGCCCACTCGACGCAATGGGGAAACCCAAGGACCAACTCCCGTGGAAGGATGCTCACCGACTGGGCAGCGAGTCTGGGGCTCCTGCTGGCGAACAGGGGCTCGGCGAGCACCTGCGTGGCGTGGAGAGGATCCTCCGTGGTGGACATCACGTGGGCTACCCCGGAGTTGCTCAGGCGAATCCGCGACTGGAGAGTGGCCGAGGGGGTGGAAACGCTGTCCGACCACCTCTACGTACTGATGGAGGTGACCGAGGACGACGATGCCGGGAGGAGACGACGACGACCGGGAGAGAACAGTCGCCGTCCGCCGCCGCCGCGATGGCGCCTGAAGGAGATGGACAAGGAGATGCTGCGGGCGGCCACGACCGTGTCCGCCTGGAGCTGGGACGCCCGACGGACGACCGAGCGAGGAAGTATCGACGAGGAGGCGGAGGAGCTCCGAAGATACATGACCGCGGCGTGCGACGCCTCGATGCCGCGCTCCGTCCCGGGGGGTGGACGAGACCAGGGAACGTACTGGTGGACCCCGGAGATCGCCGAGATGCGAGAGAACTGCGTGCGTGCCCGCAGAAGATTTCTAAGGGCCCGTCGTCGCAGACTGACGCGCGACGAGGAGGAGATTTCCCGCTTCTACGAGGAGTACAGAGAGGCGAGACGGACTCTTCAGCGGGAGATCAAGACCGCGAAATCTCGGTGCTGGGCGGAGCTGATCGAGGAGGTGGAATCCGACCCGTGGGGACGGCCGTACAAAGTGGTCACCAAGAAGCTACGACCTTCGGCGCCCCCGCTGACCTCGGACATGGACCCGACGCTGTTGGACAACGTCATCGGGACGCTGTTCCCGCCGGAAGACAGGGACGCGAGCCGACCGGCGCCATCCTCCCCCTCCGCCGCCGACGACGACGAGGAGGCGGCGACGACGACCGCGACGGGATGGAGCGAGGAGCTGCGAGTCAGCGACGAGGAACTCTTCGAAGCAGCCAGGAGGACGGCGTCCCGCGACGTGGCGCCAGGACCCGACGGAATACCGGGCCGAGCGTGGGCGGAGTCGATCGTCACGATGGCTCCACGCCTGCGACACCTGTTCGACAGATGCCTGGAGGAGGGCGCCTACCCCCGGACATGGCGGACGGCCAGGCTGGTGCTGTTACGGAAGGAGGGCCGCCCGCCGGACTCGCCGTCCGCGTACCGGCCGATATGCCTGCTGGACGAGGTGGGCAAGATGCTGGAGAGGATCGTCGCCGCCCGGCTGGAGGCTCACATCACCCGGAGGACGCCCGGATGGCACGACAGCCAGTACGGATTCCGCCGCGGCCGCTCGACCGTGGACGCGGTGAAGAGGCTGAGGACCATGGCCGAGGACAAGGTCTCCCGAGAAGGGGTAGCGGTGGCGGTGTCGCTCGACGTCACCAACGCCTTCAATTCCATCCCCTGGGCCAGGATCGTGGAGGCCCTGCGACACTTTGACGTCCCGGCGTACCTGGTGGGGATCGTCCGCGCGTACCTTTCCGACAGATACATCGTCTACGCCGGAAGGGACGGGGAAGAAAGAAGACGGATCGAGCGCGGCGTTCCGCAGGGGTCGGTGTTGGGTCCGATACTCTGGATCACGGCCTACGACTCGGTCCTCCGATGTCCGATGCCCCCCGGGGCTGGAATGGTGTGCTACGCCGACGACACCCTGGTCCTGGCCGGGGGACGATGGTGGCAGGACACGGCGAACCGCACGGAGGACGCCGTGGCGTGCGCGATGGGCGCCATTCGGAGGCTCGGCCTGACGGTGTCGCCGGCCAAGTCCGAGGCGCTGTGGTTCTTCGACCAGCGACGAAGAGGAACGCCTCCCACAGGATCGACGGTGAACATCGGCGGAGAAGAGGTCCCGGTGAGACGCCAGATGAGGTACCTGGGCCTCACGATCGACAGCGGATGGACCTTCGGACCGCACTTCGAGCAACTGGTCCCGAAGGCGACGGCCGCGGCCAACGCCCTGTGCGGCCTCCTACCGAACATCGGCGGAGCAGGATCGAGAGTACGCCGACTCTACGAGGGAGTAGTCCGGTCCCGAGTTCTCTCCGGGGCACCCGTCTGGGCCAGAAGCCTGGCGACCAGTCGCCGCAGCCTGACCTTGCTGCGGAGGCTGCAGAGGACGACCGCTATCCGCATCGCGAGAGGCTACAGGACGACATCGTACGCGTCGGCGACCGTGCTAGCGGCGTCCCCGCCGTTCGAGCTGCAAGCCCTGGCGCTCGAACGCGTATACGAACACCAAAGGAGGAACCCGACGCCATCCACCTCTGGCCAGCCGGCCTCGAACATCCGGGAGGAGGCGAAGAAGGAGGTCTGGGAACGATGGCGCTCGCAGCTGATCCGGGAGGACGCCGTGCGGCCGCACCGGGCCGTTCGCGCCGTGCTTCCCAACTGGGAGACGTGGAGGGATCGAGGCGGAGCACCGCTGACCTTCAGGATGACGCAGGTGCTCACCGGCCACGGAGTATTCGGCGAGTACCTGCTAAGGATTCGGCGAGAGGCGACGTCCGTCTGCCACCACTGCGAGGAAGAGGAGGACACGGCGCAGCACACGCTGGAGTTCTGTCCGGCGTGGGCGGAACCACGACGAGTCCTACGGCTCGAAATCGGCGAGAGCTTAGCCCCAGAAGCGGTCGTCGCGGCTATGCTAAGAGGGCGCCAGGAGTACGCCGCTGTCCGCACCTACTGCGAGCATGTGATGCTGGCGAAGGAGCGGGCGGAAAGGATAAGGGAACGAGCTCGCGACCCGTCCAGGACATCGCAGCGCCCTAGGAATACCGCGCGCCACAGGGGCGCGACGCCACCACCGGCGCCGCCACGCCCGCCGTAGCAGCGCGTGGAAACCAGGAAGGGGCTTCAGGGGACGGGGTCCCAAGACGGAGCAGCAGGAGCGAGGCGCTAGGGGGCGTGGTCCCCCCCTAGCGGTCCAAGAAGAGCAGGACGCCTCCCTTCGACGAAAGGAGAGATAGACGCCCGGGGGTAACCGGTAGTAATTCGGGAGAGATCCCGGGTGCATCTCGACTCAGGCGTCAGGACAGGCCACCGTGGAGTTTTAGTCGGTAAGAGTCCGACACTACCCGCTAGCGGGTGTCCATGAGGATTTCTCCACGTAAAAAAAAAAAAAAAAAAAGGTTGGGTTAGGTTGGGGTTAGGTTGGGGTTAGGTTGGGTTAGGTTAGGTTGGGTTAGGTTAGGTTGGGGTTAGGTTGGGGTTAGGTTGGGGTTAGGTTGGGGTTAGGTTGGGGTTAGGTTGGGGTTAGGTTGGGGTTAGGTTAGGTTGGGGTTGGAGTTCCAATATGGCGGCAAGTAGGACGGACACGTGCGCGTCGCTCCGTATTCCGTGACCGAAATATGTGGAAAAATCGAAGAGTGCAGTGGAAGGATTAGGGTGAAAGTGAAGTGCTAGTGGTGAGGAATAGGCGTGTGCAAAAAGTTTGGTGGAAATCGATGAATTAAAACTGTTATTAGAGTTAAAAGTGTCGGTGTTGCCACGAGGGAAGAGGCAGCCATCTTGGCGGCCATCTTGGCGGCCAGCGTAGTGACGCGCGACGCGGACGCGTGACGGCGTCTCGCGGGAGGCCAGTGAACTACAGTGTAGTGCTAGTGCGGTAGTTGCGAGAACTACGTTACCGACGGCGGAACAAGTTACCGACGTCGGAACTAGTTACCGAAGGTGGAACGAGTTACCCACGGTGGAAGTAGTTACCCGCGGTGGAACAGACCACTTACCTTACCATCTCGCGCGGCACACCTGTCGCCCTGGTCCGCATTCGACAGGGGCAGCGCGCGAAAGAGCGAGTGGCTCCAGGACGGAGATTTTGTCGATTACATTGGCGAAGACAAAAGAACAAACAAACAAACAAAGAAATATGGACATGGAGAAAATAAATGACAACGTTTACGGTGCAGGGGAGGGATACCCCAGTACCGGCGCAGTCGTGGGTAGTAAAGTGGGCCCCGCTGCGTCGATATCTCGCGACCACGGCCGTTCGGGGGTGGACCGTCAGGCCCCCGGACGCGTTACTACGACTGGCGACGGAACAGCAGGAGAGAGGAGGAGGATAACCACGGGAGGACATCCAGAGGATGACAGGACGGAGACCGCGGAGGAGCCTCCGAGGAAGGCGACGAGACGTTCGCTGAGATCCGCGAACAGGTCCGAGTACGTTTTTCTCGCGCCGGCCACGATGGACGACGGTACGTCACCGGTGGCGGGGGGATCGCGGGGGCGGGCGAGGTCCGACGACGAGGAGTCGGTCGCCTCGTTCGCCTCGCGTTCGTCGCTGGCTTCGATGGCGTCCAGGGGCAAGAGGAAGAGAACAGGAGCCACGACGACACCGGAGGTGTCGGAGGAGTTGGAGGTGCAGATGAAGACGAGCTCCCCGGCGGAAATCAGCGCGGGCTTGACGATGCACGTGTCGGAGATAATGCACGTCGCGACGACGTCGTCGAACTTGAAGGGGACCTACATCAGATCCCTTAAAAACGCGGCGAGCTATATCACCGCCGCGTGGAACGAGGAATCTTCAAGGAGGGCGAGGCCAGCGCGAGGCGCCGGCGACGACGTGGACGCGAGGCTGTCCATGCTGGAGGGGGAGAACGCGGCCCTCCGCCAGGAACTGAGGAGACTGGCTGCCCGCGTCAACGAGTGCCCACGATGCGCCGACGCGGCGCCCGAATACGTCCGCCCGCCGTGGGAAGGCGGAAACGACAGGACGCGGCTGGACGCCCTGGAAAGAGCGGTCCGAGAACTGGGTCCCTCCATTCTCAGGACAATCGAGGAACGATTCGGGGATGCACGACGGCAACGCACCCCCGTAGGACGACCCAGCGGGGACCGCCCCGCCGACCCTCCCGCGGCCCAGCCGACGCCGACCCGAAGGGACCGGGAGGACGGCGGATGGGAGCTGGTGGAGACGAAAAAGAAGCGGAGGAGAAACAAGAAGACGGCGAACGGGAAGAAGGCAGCCGTCGCCGCCGCCACCGGAGCAGAGGCGGCGAGGAAAGGATCGACCGCGCCACCACCGACGCGGGTACCGCGGCAGCAGCAACCCCAGCCCGGCGGCACGACGGGCGCACCGAAGGCGAACGCCCCCGCAATGCAGAGGACCACCGCGGACACCTAAGGTGGTCACGCCCCCTCGCGCACCGCGAACATCCGCGGTGACCCTGACGTTGAACGAGGGAGCGAGGATGTCGTACGCCGACGTCCTGGAAGCGGCGAGGACGAGGATTCCACTATCGGAGCTTGGCACGGAGCGCCTGGAGATGAAGAAGGCGATGACGGGCGCCATTATAATTCAAGTCCCCGGTGACAAGGACAGGGGAAAGGCGACGCTACTGGCGTCGCGGCTGGCCGAGACCCTGGACCCGACGGCGGTGAGAATCGCCACACCTACTAGGATGGCGGAGTTACGCGTGACCGGGATAGACATCTCGGTCAAGAAGGAGGAGCTGCGAAGAGCACTGGCCTTGGCGGCGGGATGCGGCAGCGCAGAGGTGCAGGTGGGCGAGATCGGCGCCACCAGAGGCGGCCTCGGGTCTGCATGGATCAAGTGCCCGGCGGCAGCAGCCCGCAAGCTGGCCCAGGCGGAGAAGATAGCCCTGGGCTGGTCAACGGCGAGGATAAGGGCCGTGCCGAAGCGCCCGTTGCAGTGCTTCAGGTGCCTGGAGCTGGGGCACGTGCGCGCCACTTGCGTTTCCGGCGAAGACCGTGGACACCTGTGCTACAGGTGCGGCGGGAGCGGACACCGCGCCAGAGGCTGTCCCGCCTCCGCTCCCAAATGTCCGCTTTGCGAGTCGCTCGGGGCACCCGCGAATCACAGGATGGGTGGAGATGCATGCAACCCCCCTAAGGTCAAGAGGAGGAGACCCATCCGCCAACCAGCAGCGGTAGCAGCAGCAGCAGTCGCCGCGGCAGGGACACCAGGAAGCGCCGCCGAATCAGCAGCAGCGGCGGATGGCCGGGAGGAGGCCATGGAGGTGACGGCATAGTTCAAGCGCCTGCTGCAATGCAATCTCGGTAGGTCGAGAAGAGCGCAAGACCTGCTCTTCCAGACCATCCGGGAGAACGAGGTGGCCCTAGCGGCGGTGGCGGAACCGCATCGTATACCCGACTCGCCCAACTGGATCGGGGACCTGGACGGATCCGCCGGGATAACGTGGACGTCGGCCTCGTGCTTCTTACTGGACCGTGGCAGCGGCTTCGTCGCGGTCGAGTGGCTGGGAGCGGCGGTGGTGGCGGTGTACGTCTCTCCGAACATCGACCTGGCCGCGTACGGGGACTTCCTGGACCGAGTCGGCGAGTGCATCGGAAGATGCCTCCCCCGCCAGGTGCTCGTGCTGGGGGACTTCAACGCCCACTCGACGCAATGGGGAAACCCAAGGACCAACTCCCGTGGAAGGATGCTCACCGACTGGGCAGCGAGTCTGGGGCTCCTGCTGGCGAACAGGGGCTCGGCGAGCACCTGCGTGGCGTGGAGAGGATCCTCCGTGGTGGACATCACGTGGGCTACCCCGGAGTTGCTCAGGCGAATCCGCGACTGGAGAGTGGCCGAGGGGGTGGAAACGCTGTCCGACCACCTCTACGTACTGATGGAGGTGACCCTGGGGACCGAGGACGACGCCGGGACGATACGACGACGACCGGGAGAGAACCGTCGCCGCCCGCCGCCGCCGCCGCGATGGCGCCTGAAGGAGATGGACAAGGAGATGCTGCGGGCGGCCACGACCGTGTCCGCCTGGAGCTGGGACGCCCGACGGACGACCGAGCGAGGAAGCATCGACGAGGAGGCGGCGGAGCTCCGAAGATACATGACCGCGGCGTGCGACGCCTCGATGCCGCGCTCCGTCCCGGGGGGTGGACGAGACCAGGGAACGTACTGGTGGACCCCGGAGATCGCTGAGATGCGAGAGAACTGCGTGCGTGCCCGCAGAAGATTTCTAAGGGCCCGTCGTCGCAGACTGACGCGCGACGAGGAGGAGATTTCCCGCTTCTACGAGGAGTACAGAGAGGCGAGACGGACTCTTCAGCGGGAGATCAAGACCGCGAAATCTCGGTGCTGGACGGAGCTGATCGAGGAAGTGGAATCCGACCCGTGGGGACGGCCGTACAAAGTGGTCACCAAGAAGCTACGACCTTCGGCGCCCCCGCTGACCTCGGACATGGACCCGACGCTGTTGGACAACGTCATCGGGACGCTGTTCCCGCCGGAAGACAGGGACGCGAGCCGACCGGCGCCATCCTCCCCCTCCGCCGACGACGACGACGAGGAGGCAGCGACGACGACCGCGACGGGATGGAGCGAGGAGCTGCGAGTCAGCGACGAGGAACTCTTCGAAGCAGCCAGGAGGACGGCGTCCCGCGACGTGGCGCCAGGCCCCGACGGAATACCGGGCCGAGCGTGGGCGGAGTCGATCGTCACCATGGCTCCACGCCTGCGACACCTGTTCGACAGATGCCTGGAGGAGGGCGCCTACCCCCGGACCTGGCGGACGGCCAGGCTGGTGCTGTTACGGAAGGAGGGCCGCCCGCCGGACTCGCCGTCCGCGTACCGGCCGATATGCCTGCTGGACGAGGTGGGCAAGATGCTGGAGAGGATCGTCGCCGCCCGGCTGGAGGCTCACGTGACCCGGAGGACGCCCGGATGGCACGACAGCCAGTACGGATTCCGCCGCGGCCGCTCGACCGTGGACGCGGTGAAGAGGCTGAGGACCATGGCCGAGGACAAGGTCGCCCGAGAAGGGGTAGCGGTGGCGGTGTCGCTCGACGTCACCAACGCCTTCAATTCCATCCCCTGGGCTAGGATCGTGGAGGCCCTGCGACACTTTGACGTCCCGGCGTACCTGGTGGGGATCGTCCGCGCGTACCTTTCCGACAGATACATCGTCTACGCCGGAAGGGACGGGGAAGAAAGAAGACGGATCGAGCGCGGCGTTCCGCAGGGGTCGGTGTTGGGTCCGATACTCTGGATCACGGCCTACGACTCGGTCCTCCGATGTCCGATGCCCCCCGGGGCTGGAATGGTGTGCTACGCCGACGACACCCTGGTCCTGGCCGGGGGACGATGGTGGCAGGACACGGCGAACCGCACGGAAGACGCCGTGGCGTGCGCGATGGGCGCCATTCGGAGGCTCGGCCTGACGGTGTCGCCGGCCAAGTCCGAGGCGCTGTGGTTCTTCGACCAGCGACGAAGAGGAACGCCTCCCACAGGATCGACGGTGAACATCGGCGGAGAAGAGATCCCGGTGAGACGCCAGATGAGGTACCTGGGTCTCACGATCGACAGCGGATGGACCTTCGGACCGCACTTCGAGCAACTGGTCCCGAAGGCGACGGCCGCGGCCAACGCCCTGTGCGGCCTCCTACCGAACATCGGCGGAGCAGGATCGAGAGTACGCCGACTCTACGAGGGAGTAGTCCGGTCCCGAGTTCTCTACGGGGCACCCGTCTGGGCCAGCAGCCTGGCGACCAGTCGCCGCAGCCTGACCTTGCTGCGGAGGCTGCAGAGGACGACCGCTATCCGCATCGCGAGAGGCTACAGGACGACATCGTACGCGTCGGCGACCGTGCTAGCGGCGTCCCCGCCGTTCGAGCTGCAAGCCCTGGCGCTCGAACGCGTATACGCACACCAAAGGAGGAACCCGACGCCATCCACCTCTGGCCAGCCGGCCTCGAACATCCGGGAGGAGGCGAAGAAGGAGGTCTGGGAACGATGGCGCTCGCAGCTGATCCAGGAGGACGCCGTGCGGCCGCACCGGGCCGTTCGCGCCGTGCTTCCCCACTGGGAGACGTGGAGGGATCGAGGCGGAGCACCGCTGACCTTCAGGATGACGCAGCTGCTCACCGGCCACGGAGTATTCGGCGAGTACCTGCTAAGGATTCGGCGAGAGGCGACGTCCGTCTGCCACCACTGCGAGGAAGAGGAGGACACGGCGCAGCACACGCTGGAGTTTTGTCCGGCGTGGGCGGAACCACGACGCGTCCTACGGCTCGAAATCGGCGAGAGCTTAGCCCCAGAAGCGGTCGTCGCGGCCATGCTCAGAGGGCGCCAGGAGTACGCCGCTGTCCGCACCTACTGCGAGCAGGTGATGCTGGCGAAGGAGCGGGCGGAAAGGATAAGGGAACGAGCTCGCGACCCGTCCAGGACATCGCAGCGCCCTAGGAATACCGCGCGCCACGGGGGCGCGACGCCACCACCGGCGCCACCACGCCCGCCGTAGCAGCGCGTGGAAACCAGGAAGGGGCTTCAGGGGACGGGGTCCCAGGACGAAGCAGCAGGAGCGAGGCGCTAGGGGGCGTGGTCCCCCCCTAGCGGTCCAAGAAGAAGAACAGGACGCCTCCCTTCGACGAAAGGAGAGATAGACGCCCGGGGGTAACCGGTAGTAATTCGGGAGAGATCCCGGGTGCATCTCGACTCAGGCGTCAGGACAGGCCACCGTGGAGTTTTAGTCGGTAAGAGTCCGACACTACCCGCTCGCGGGTGTCCATGAGGATTTCTCCACGTAAAAAAAAAAAAAAAAAAAAGGTTGGGGTTAGGTTGG